>NW_026737203.1:0-47209 GCF_949786415.1 Peromyscus eremicus | reverse complement strand
ACTTTCCTTACCAGAAAACAACTCTTGCTCGTGGGACCAACAACTGCATGTGATTCAACTCCATTTAGGACTGGAAAACAAACGCTAGCTCGCCTTACAAGCAACACACTCTGCTTTTGAGAAAAGAGCATTCTTCTACTCTACTGTGTTTCCTATAGGGCCAGAACAGTGAGCTTGCTCAGAACAAAAGAACTGTGCTTCCTACACACACGGCCATATCTAGTTCAATTCTGCTTAGGAGACTGACAAGAACAGTACATTCTCTTCAGTCCAATACACTGTACATGCTGGGAACAGACGACAGTGCTATTTGCTTTTTATATGACAATGGGAGCACAATAGTGACTCTTCTTACCAGAAAACAACTATTGCTCGTAGGACCAGAAACTGCATGTGATTCAACTCCATTTAGGACTGGGAAACAAACGCTAGCTCGCCTTACAAGAAACAAACTCTGCTTTTTAGAAAAGAGCACTCTTCTACTCTAACGTGTTTCCTATGTGGTCCGAACAGTGAGCTTGCTCAGAACAAAAGAACTGTGCTTCCTACACACAGGGGCAATATCTAGTTCAACTCTGCTTATTAAACTGACAAGAACAGTAGCTCCTGTTCAGTCAAATGCACATTACTTCCTGGGAACAGACGCGAGTGCTATTTGCACTGTGTATGGCATTGGGAGCGCAATAGTGACTCTTCTTACCAGAAAACAACTCTTGCTCATAGGATGAAATACTGCATGGGTTTCAACTACATTTAGGACTGGGAAACAAACGCTAGCTCACCTTACAAGCAACACACTCTGCTTTTGAGAAAAGAGCACTCTTCTACTCTACTGTGATTCCTATAGGGCCAGAACAGTGAGCCTGCTCAGAACAAAAGAAGTGTGCTTCCTACACACACGGGCTATATCTAGTTCAACTCTGCTTAGGAAACTGACAAGAACAGTAGCTCCTCTTCAGTCCAATACACTGTACTTGCTGGGAGCAGACGCCAGTGCTATTTGCCCTGTGTATGACAATGGGAGCGCAATAGTCACTCTTCTTACCAGAAAACAACTCTTGCTCGTAGGACCAGAAACTGCATGTGATTCAACTCCATTTAGGACTGGAAAACAAACGCTAGCTCGCCTTACAAGAAACACACTCTGCTTTTGAGAAAAGAGCACTCTTCTACTATACTGTGTTTCCTATGGGGTCCGAACAGTCAGCTTGCTCAGAACAAAAGAACTGTGCTTCCTACACATACGGGCTATATCTAGTTCAACTCTGCTTAGGAAACTGACAAGAACAGTAGATCCTCTTCAGTGCAATACACTGTACATGCTGGGAACAGGCGCCAGTGCTATTTGCACTGTGTATGGCAATGGGAGCGCAATAGTGACTCTTCTTACCAGAAAACAACTCTTGCTCGTAGGACCAGAAACTGCATGTGATTCAACACCATTTAGGACTGGAAAACAAACGCTAGCTCGCCTTCCAAGAAACACACTCTGCTTTTGAGAAAAGAGCACTCTTCCACTATACCTTTTTTCCTATTGGGCCACAACAGTGAGCTTGCTCAGAACAAAAGAACTGTGCTTCCTACACACATGGCCATATCTAGTTAAACTCTGCTTAGGAAACTGACAAGAACAGTAGATCCTCTTCAGTCCAGTACACTGTACATGCTGGGAACAGACGCCAGTGCTATTTGCCCTGTGTATGACAAAGGGAGCACAATAGTGACTCTTCTTACCAGAAAACAACTCTTGCTCGTAGGAGCAGAAACTGCATGGGATTCAACTACATTTAGGACTGGGAAACAAATTCGAGGAGCCTTACAAGAAACAAACTCTGCTTTTGAGAAAAGGGCACTCCTCTACTCTACTGTGTTTCCTATGGGGTCTGAACAGTGAGCTTGCTCAGAACAAAAGAACTGTGATTCCTACATACAAGGGCCATATCTACTTCAACTCTGCTTAGGAAACTGACAAGAACAGTAGCTCCTCTTCATTCCAATACACTGCACTTGCTGGGAACAGACGCGAGTGCTATTTGCACTGTGTATGGCAATGGGAGCGCAATAGTGGCTTTCTTTACCAGAAAACAACTCTTGCTCGTGGGACCAAAAACTATATGTGATTCAACTCCATTTAGGACTGGGAAACAAACGCTAGCTCGCCTTACAAGAAACACACTCTGCTTTTGAGAAAAGAGCACTCTTCTACTCTACTGTGTTTCCTATGGGGTCCGAACAGTGAGCTTGCTCAGAACAAAAGAACTGTGCTTCCTACACACACGGGCCATATCTAGTTCAACTCTGCTTAGGAATCTGACAAGAACAGTAGCTCCTCTTCAGTCCAATACACATTACTTGCTGGGAACAGACTCGAGTGCTATTTGCAGTGTGTATGGCAATGGGAGCGCAATAGTGACTCTTCTTACCAGAAAACAACTCTTGCTCATAGGAGAAGAAACTGCATGTCATTCAACTCCATTTAGGACTGGGAGACAAATGCTAACTTGCCTTACAAGAAACACACTCTGCTTTGAGAAAAGAGCACTCTTCTATTCTACTGTGTTTCCTATGGGGTCCGAACAGTCAGCTTGCTCAGAAGAAAAGAACTGTGCTTCCTACACACACGGCCATAGCTAGTTCTATTCTGCTTAGGAAACTGACAAGAACAGTAGATCCTCTTCCGTCCAATACACTGTACATGCTGGGAACAGACGCCAGTGCTATTTGCCCTGTGTATGTCAATGGGAGCACAATAGTGACTCTTGATACCAGAAAACAACTCTTGCTCATAGGACCAGAGACTGCATGGGATTCAACTCCATTTAGGACTGGGAAACAAACACTAGCTCGCCTTACAAGAAACACACTCTGCTTTGATAAAAGAGCACTCTTCTTCTCTAATGTGTTTCCTATATGGCCAGAACAGTGAGCTTGCTCAGAACAAAAGAACTGTGCTTCCTACACACACGGCCATACCTAGTTCAACTCTGCTTAGGAAACTGACAAGAACTGTAGATCCTCTTCAGTCCAATACAGTGTACATGCTGCGAACAGACGCCAGTGCTATTTGTCCTGTGTATGACAATGGGAGCTCAATAGTGACTCTTCTTACCAGAAAAAAACTCTTGCTCGTAGGACCAGAAACTGCATGTGATTCAACTCCATTTAGGACTGGCAAACAAACGCTAGCTCGCCTTACAAGCAACACACTCTGCTTTTGAGAAAAGAGCACTCTTCTACTCTACTGTGTTTCCTATGGGGTCCGAACAGTCAGCTTGCTCAGAACAAAAGAACTGTGCTTCCTACACACACGGGCTATATCTGGTTCAACTCTCCTGAGGAAACTGACAAGAACAGTAGATCCTCTTCAGTGCAATACACTGTACATGCTGGGAACAGACGCCAGTGCTATTTGCTCTGTGTATGGCAATGGGAGTGCAAGAGTGACTCTTCTTACCAGAAAACAACTCTTGCTCGTAGGAAGAGAAACTGCATGTGATTCAACTCCATTTAGGACTGGGAAACAAATGCTAGCTTGCCTTACAAGAAACACACTCTGATTTTGAGAAAAGAGTACTCATCTACTCTACCGTGTTTCCTAAATGGCCAGGACAGTGAGATTGCTCAGAACAAATGAACTGTGCTTCCTGTATACACGGGGCATATCTAGTTCAAGTCTGCTTAGGAAAATAACAAGCACAGTAGCTCCTCTTCAGTCCAATACACTGTACTTGCTGGCTGCAGACGCCAGTGCTATTTGCCCTGTGTATGACAATGGGAGCACAATAGTGACTCTTCTTAACAGAAAAAAACACTTGCTCATAGGAGCAGAACCTGCATGTGATTCAACTCCATTTAGGACTGGGAAACAAACACTAGCTCGCCTTACAAGAAACACACTCTACTTTTGAGAAGAGAGCACTCTTATACTCTACTGTGTTGCCTATGGGGTCCGAACAGTGAGCTAGCTCAGAACAAAAGAACTGTGCTTCCTACACACACGGGCTATATCTAGTTCAACTCTGCTTAGGAAACTGACAAGAACAGTAGCTCCTCTTCAGTCCAATACACTGTACATGCTGGGAACAGACGCCAGTGCTATTTGCCCTGTGTATGACAAAGGGAGCACAATAGTGACTCTTCTTACCAGAAAACAACTCTTGCTCATAGGACCAGAAACTGCATGTGATTCAACTCCATTTAGAACTGGGAAACAAACACTAGCTCGCCTTACATGAAACACTTTCTGATTTTGAGAAAAGAGCCCTCTACTACTCTACTGTGTTTCCTATAGGGCCAGAACAGTGAGCTTGCTCAGAACAAAAGAACTGTGCTTCCTACACACACGTGCCATATCTAGTTCAACTCTGCTTAGGAAACTGACAAGAACAGTAGCTCCTCTTCAGTCCAATACACTGTACTTGCTGGGAACAGACGCGAGTGCTATTTTTACTGTGTATGGCAATGGTAGCACAATAGTGACTCTTCTTACCAGAAAACAACTCTTGCTTGTAGGACAAAAACTGCATTTGATTCACTTCCATTTAGGACTGGGAAACAAACGCTAGCTAGACTTACAAGAAACACACTCTGCTTTTGAGAAAAGAGCACTCCTCTACTCTACTGTGTTTCCTATAGGGCCAGAACAGTGAGCTTGCTCAGAACAAAAGAACTGTGCTTCCTACACACACGGGCCATATCTAGTTCAAATCTGCTTACGAAACTCACAAGAACAGTAGCCTCTCTTCAGTCCAATACACTGTACTTGCTGGGAACAGACGTGAGTGCTCTTTGCACTGTGTATGGCAAAGGGAGAGCAAAATGGACTCTTCTTACCAGAAAACAACTTCGCTCGTAGGACCAGAAACTGCATGTGTATTTCAACTCCATTTAGGACTGGGAAACAAATGCTAGCTCGCCTTACAAGAAACACACTCTGCTTTTGACAAAAGAGCACTCTTCTACTCTACTGTGTTTCCTATGGGGTCCAAACAGAGAACTTGCACAGAACAAAAGAACTGTGCTTCCTACACTCGGGCCATATCTAGTTCATCTCTGCTGAGGAAACTGACAAGAGAAGTAGCTCCTCTTCAGTCCAATACACTGTACTTGCTGGGAACAGACGTGAGTGCAATTTGCACTGTTTATGGCAAAGGGAGCACAATAGTGACTTTCCTTACCAGAAAACATCCCTTGCTCGTAGGACAAGAAACTGGACGTGATTCAACTCCATTTTGGACTGGGAAACAAACGCTAGCTCGCCTTACAAGAAACACACTCTGCTTTTGAGAAAAGAGCACTCTTCTATTCTACTGTGTTTCCTATGGGGTCCGAACAGTGAGCTTGCTCAAAACAAAAGAACTGTGCTTCCTACACACACAGGCCATATCTAGTTCAACTCTGCTTAGGACACTGACAAGAACAGTAGATCATCTTCAGTCCAATACACTGTACATGCGGGGAACAGACGGCAGTGCTATTTGCCCTGTGTATGATAATGGGAGGGCAACAGTGACTCTTCTTACCAGAAAACAACTCTTGCATCGTAGGACCAGAAACTGCATGTGATTCAACTCCATTTAGGACTGGGGAACAAACGCTAGCTTGCCTCACAAGAAACACATTCTGCTTTTGAGAAAAGAGCACTCTTCTACTCTATTGTGTTTCCTATAGGGCCAGAAGAGTGAGGTTCCTCAGAACAAAAGAAGTGTACTTCTAACACACACGGGCCATATCTAGTTCAACTTTGCTTAGGAAACTGACAAGAACAGTAGATCCTCTTCAGTCCAATACACTGTACGTGCTGGGAACAGACGCCAGTGCTATTTGCCCTGTGTATGTCAATGGGAGCGCAATAGTGACTCTTCTTACCAGAAAATAACTCTTGCTCCTAGGAACAGAAACTGCATGTGATTCAATTCCATTTAGGACTGGGAAACAAACGCTAGCTCGCCTTACAAGAAACACACTCTGCCCTTGAGGAAAGAGTACTCTTCTACTCTACTGTGTTTCCTATGGGGTCCGAACAGTGAGCTTGCTCAGAACAAAAGAACTGTGCTTCCTACACACACGGGCCATATCTAGTTCAACTCTGCTTAGAAAACTGACAAGAAGAGTAGCTCCTCTTCTGTCCAATACACTGTACTTGTAAAGAACAGTAGCGAGTGTTGTTTGTACTGTGTATGGCAATAGGAGCGCAATAGTGACTCTTCTTACCAGAAAACAACTCTTGCTCATAGGACAAGAAACTGCATCTAATTCAACTCCATTTAGGACTGGGAAACAAACGCTAGCTCACCTTATAAGAAACACACTCTGCTTTTGAGAAAAGAGCACTCTTCTACTCATCTGTGTTTCCTATAGGACCAAAACAGTGAGCTTGCTCAGAACAAAAGAACTGTGCTTCCTACACAAATGGGCCATATCTCATTCAACTCTGCTTAAAAAACTGACAAGAACAGTAGCTCCTCTTCAGTCCAATACACTGTACTTGCTGGGAACAGACGTGAGTGCAATTTGCACTGTTTATGGCAAAGGGAGCACAATAGTGACTTTCCATACCAGAAAACATACCTTGCTCGTAGGACCAGAACCTGCATGTGATTCAACTCCATTTTGGACTGGGAAACAAACGCTAGCTCGCCTTACAAGAAACACACTCTGCTTTTGAGAAAAGAGCACTCTTCTATTCTACTGTGTTTCCTATGGGGTCCGAACAGTGAGCTTGCTCAGAAGAAAAGAACTGTGCTTCCTACACACACGGGCCATATATAGTTCAACTCTTCTTAGGAAACTGACAAGAACAGTAGATCCTCTTCAGTCCAATACACTGTACATCCTGGGAACAGACACGAGTCCTTTTTGCCCTGTGTATGGCAATGGGAGCACAATAGTGACTCTTCTTACTAGAAAACAACTCTTGCTTGTAGGACAAGAAACTGCATGTGATTCAACTACCTTTAGGACTGGGAAACAAAAGCTAGCTCGCTTTACAAGAAACACACTCTGCTTTTGAGAAAAGAGCACTCTTCTACTCTATTGTGTTTCCTATAGGGCCAAAACAGTGAGCTTGCTCAGAACAAAAGAACTGTGCTTCTTACACGCACGGGCCATATCTAGTTCAACTCTGCTTAGGAAACTGACAAGAACAGTAGATCCTCTTCAGTCCAATACACTGTACATGCTGGGAACAGACGCCAGTGCTATTTGCCCTGTGTATGTCAATGGGAGCGCAATAGTGACTCTTCTTACCAGAAAACAACTCTTGCTCTTAGGATCAGAAACTGCATGTGATTCAATTCCATTTAGGACTGGGAAACAAACCCTAGCTCACCTTACAAGAAACACACTCTGCTTTTGAGAAAAGAGCACTCTTCTACTCTACTGTGTTTCCTATGGGGTCCGAACAGTGAGCTTGCTCAGAACAAAAGAACTGTGCTTCCTACACACACGGGCCATATCTAGTTCAACTCTGCTTAGGAAACTGACAAGAACAGTAGCTCCTCTTCTGTCCAATACACTGTACTTGCAAAGAACAGTAGCGAGTGTTGTTTGCACTGTGTATGGCAATAGGAGCGCAATAGTGACTCTTCTTACCAGAAAACAACTCTTGCTCCTAGGATCAGAAACTGCATGTGATTCAATTCCATTTAGGACTGGGAAACAAACGCTAGCTCGCCTTACAAGAAACACATTCTGCTTTTGAGAAAAGAGCACTCTTCTACTCTACTGTGTTTCCTATAGGGCCAGAAGAGTGAGGTTCCTCAGAACAAAAGAAGTGTACTTCTAACACACACGGGCCATATCTAGTTCAACTTTGCTTAGGAAACTGACAAGAACAGTAGATCCTCTTCAGTCCAATACACTGTACATCCTGGGAACAGACACGAGTCCTTTTTGCCCTGTGTATGGCAATGGGAGCACAATAGTGACTCTTCTTACTAGAAAACAACTCTTGCTTGTAGGACAAGAAAC
The DNA here is from genome assembly GCF_949786415.1 of Peromyscus eremicus. Taxonomy (NCBI): domain Eukaryota; kingdom Metazoa; phylum Chordata; class Mammalia; order Rodentia; family Cricetidae; genus Peromyscus; species Peromyscus eremicus. Next base: position 39,238 of record NW_026737203.1, on the reverse strand, counting down.
TGCATGTGATTCAACTACCTTTATCACTGGAAAACAAAAGCTAGCTCGCATTACAAGAAAAACACTCTGCTTTTGAGAAAAGAGCACTCTTCTACTCTATTGTGTTTCCTATAGGGCCAAAACAGTGAGCTTGCTCAGAACAAAAGAACTGTGCTTCCTACATGCACGGGCCATATCTAGTTCAACTCTGCTTAGGAAACTGACAAGAACAGTAGATCCTCTTCAGTCCAATACACTGTACATGCTGGGAACAGACGCCAGTGCTATTTGCCCTGTGAATGTCAATGGGAGCGCAATAGTGACTCTTCTTACCAGAAAACAACTCTTGCTCCTAGGATCAGAAACTGCATGTGATTCAATTCCATTTAGGACTGGGAAACAAACGCTAGCTCGCCTTACAAGAAACACACTCTGCTTTTGAGAAAAGAGCACTCTTCTTCTCTACTGTGTTTCCTATGGGGTCCGAACAGTGAGCTTGCTCAGAACAAAAAACTGTGCTTCCTACACACACGGGCCATATCTAGTTCAACTCTGCTTAGGAAACTGACAAGAACAGTAGCTCCTCTTCTGTCCAATACACTGTACTTGCAAAGAACAGTAGCGAGTGTTCTTTGCACTGTGTATGGCAATAGGAGCGCAATAGTGACTCTTCTTACCAGAAAACAACTCTTGCTCCTAGGATCAGAAACTGCATGTGATTCAATTCCATTTAGGACTGGGAAACAAACGCTAGCTCGCCTTACAAGAAACACATTCTGCTTTTGAGAAAAGAGCACTCTTCTACTCTACTGTGTTTCCTATAGGGCCAGAAGAGTGAGGTTCCTCAGAACAAAAGAAGTGTACTTCTAACACCCACGGGCCATATCTAGTTCAACTTTGCTTAGGAAACTGACAAGAACAGTAGATCCTCTTCAGTCCAATACACTGTACATCCTGGGAACAGACACGAGTCCTTTTTGCCCTGTGTATGGCAATGGGAGCACAATAGTGACTCTTCTTACTAGAAAACAACTCTTGCTTGTAGGACAAGAAACTGCATGTGATTCAACTACCTTTATCACTGGAAAACAAAAGCTAGCTCGCATTACAAGAAAAACACTCTGCTTTTGAGAAAAGAGCACTCTTCTACTCTATTGTGTTTCCTATAGGGCCAAAACAGTGAGCTTGCTCAGAACAAAAGAACTGTGCTTCCTACATGCACGGGCCATATCTAGTTCAACTCTGCTTAGGAAACTGACAAGAACAGTAGATCCTCTTCAGTCCAATACACTGTACATGCTGGGAACAGACGCCAGTGCTATTTGCCCTGTGAATGTCAATGGGAGCGCAATAGTGACTCTTCTTACCAGAAAACAACTCTTGCTCCTAGGATCAGAAACTGCATGTGATTCAATTCCATTTAGGACTGGGAAACAAACGCTAGCTCGCCTTACAAGAAACACACTCTGCTTTTGAGAAAAGAGCACTCTTCTTCTCTACTGTGTTTCCTATGGGGTCCGAACAGTGAGCTTGCTCAGAACAAAATAACTGTGCTTCCTACACACACGGGCCATATCTAGTTCAACTCTGCTTAGGAAACTGACAAGAACAGTAGCTCCTCTTCTGTCCAATACACTGTACTTGCAAAGAACAGTAGCGAGTGTTGTTTGCACTGTGTATGGCAATAGGAGCGCAATAGTGACTCTTCTTACCAGAAAACAACTCTTGCTCATAGGACAAGAAACTGCATGTAATTCAACTCCATTTAAACCTGGGAAAAAAACGCTAGCTCACCTTACAAGAAACACATTATGCTTTTGAGAAAAGAGCACACTTCTACTCTTCTGTGTTTCCTATAGGACCAAAACAGTGAGCTTGCTCAGAACAAAAGAACTGTGCTTCCTACACACACGGGCCATATCTAGTTCAGCTCTGCTTAGGAAACTGACAAGAACAGTAGATCCTTTTCAGTCCAATAAACTGTACTGGCTGGGAACAGACGCAAGTTCTATTTGCACTGGTATGGCAAAGGGAACACAATAGTGACTTTCCTTTCCAGAAAAAAACTCTTGCTCGTAGGACCAGAAACTGCATGTGATTCAACTTCATTTAGGACTGGGAAACAAACGCAAGCTCGTCTTACAAGAAACTCACTCTGCTTTTGAGAAAAGAGCAGTCTTCTACTCTACTGTGTTTCTATATGCCAGAAGAGTGAGCTAGCTCAGAACAAAAGAACTGTGCTTCCTACACACACGGGCCATATCTAGTTCAACTCTGCTTAGGAAACTGACAAGAACAGTAGATCATCTTCAGTCCAATACACTTTACATGCTGGGAACAGACGCCAGTGCTATTTGCCCTGTGTATGACAATGGGAGGGCAATAGTGACTCTTCTTACCAGAAAAGAACTCTTGCTCGTATGATCAGAAACTGCATGTGATTCAATTCCATTTAGGACTGCGAAACAAACACTAGCTCGCCTTACAAGAAACACACTCTGCTTTTGAGAAAAGAGCACTCTTCTATTCTACTGTGTTTCCTATGGGGTCCGAACAGTGAGCTTGCTCAGAACAAAGAACTGTGCTTCCTACACACACGGGCCATATCTAGTTCAACTCTGCTTAGGAAACTGACAAGAGCAGTAGCTCCTCTTCAGTCCAATACACTGTACTTGCTGGGAACAGACGTGAGTGCAATTTGCACTGTTTATGGCAAAGGGAGCACAATAGTGACTTTCCATACCAGAAAACATACCTTGCTCGTAGGACCAGAACCTGCATGTGATTCAACTCCATTTTGGACTGGGAAACAAACGCTAGCTCGCCTTACAAGAAACACACTCTGCTTTTGAGAAAAGAGCACTCTTCTATTCAACTGTGTTTCCTATGGGGTCCGAACAGTGAGCTTGCTCAGAACAAAAGAACTGTGCTTCCTACACACACGGGCCATATATAGTTCAACTCTGCTTAGGAAACTGACAAGAACAGTAGATCCTCTTCAGTCCAATACACTGTACATCCTGGGAACAGACACGAGTCCTTTTTGCCCTGTGTATGGCAATGGGAGCACAATAGTGACTCTTCTTACTAGAAAACAACTCTTGCTTGTAGGACAAGAAACTGCATGTGATTCAACTACCTTTAGGACTGGGAAACAAAAGCTAGCTCGCTTTACAAGAAACACACTCTGCTTTTGAGAAAAGAGCACTCTTCTACTCTATTGTGTTTCCTATAGGGCCAAAACAGTGAGCTTGCTCAGAACAAAAGAACTGTGCTTCCTACACGCACGGGCCATATCTAGTTCAACTCTGCTTAGGAAACTGACAAGAACAGTAGATCCTCTTCAGTCCAATACACTGTACATGCTGGGAACAGACGCCAGTGCTATTTGCCCTGTGTATGTCAATGGGAGCGCAATAGTGACTCTTCTTACCAGAAAACAACTCTTGCTCTTAGGATCAGAAACTGCATGTGATTCAATTCCATTTAGGACTGGGAAACAAACCCTAGCTCACCTTACAAGAAACACACTCTGCTTTTGAGAAAAGAGCACTCTTCTACTCTACTGTGTTTCCTATGGGGTCCGAACAGTGAGCTTGCTCAGAACAAAAGAACTGTGCTTCCTACACACACGGGCCATATCTAGTTCAACTCTGCTTAGGAAACTGACAAGAACAGTAGCTCCTCTTCTGTCCAATACACTGTACTTGCAAAGAACAGTAGCGAGTGTTGTTTGCACTGTGTATGGCAATAGGAGCGCAATAGTGACTCTTCTTACCAGAAAACAACTCTTGCTCCTAGGATCAGAAACTGCATGTGATTCAATTCCATTTAGGACTGGGAAACAAACGCTAGCTCGCCTTACAAGAAACACATTCTGCTTTTGAGAAAAGAGCACTCTTCTACTCTACTGTGTTTCCTATAGGGCCAGAAGAGTGAGGTTCCTCAGAACAAAAGAAGTGTACTTCTAACACACACGGGCCATATCTAGTTCAACTTTGCTTAGGAAACTGACAAGAACAGTAGATCCTCTTCAGTCCAATACACTGTACATCCTGGGAACAGACACGAGTCCTTTTTGCCCTGTGTATGGCAATGGGAGCACAATAGTGACTCTTCTTACTAGAAAACAACTCTTGCTTGTAGGACAAGAAACTGCATGTGATTCAACTACGTTTATCACTGGGAAACAAAAGCTAGCTCGCTTTACAAGAAAAACACTCTGCTTTTGAGAAAAGAGCACTCTTCTACTCTATTGTGTTTCCTATAGGGCCAAAACAGTGAGCTTGCTCAGAACAAAAGAACTGTGGTTCCTACATGCACGGATCATATCTAGTTCAACTGTGCTTAGGAAACTGACAAGAACAGTAGCTCCTCTTCAGTCCAATACACTGTACATGCTGGGAACAGACGCCAGTGCTATTTGCCCTGTGTATGTCAATGGGAGCGCAATAGTGACTCTTCTTACCAGAAAACAACTCTTGCTCCTAGGATCAGAAACTGCATGTGATTCAATTCCATTTAGGACTGGGAAACAAACGCTAGCTCGCCTTACAAGAAACACACTCTGCTTTTGAGAAAAGAGCACTCTTCTTCTCTACTGTGTTTCCTATGGGGTCCGAACAGTGAGCTTGCTCAGAACAAAAGAACTGTGTTTCCTACACACACGGGCCATATCTAGTTCAACTCTGCTTAGGAAACTGACAAGAACAGTAGCTCCTCTTCTGTCCAATACACTGTACTTGCAAAGAACAGTAGCGAGTGTTGTTTGCACTGTGTATGGCAATAGGAGCGCAATAGTGACTCTTCTTACCAGAAAACAACTCTTGCTCATAGGACAAGAAACTGCATGTAATTCAACTCCATTTAAACCTGGGAAAAAAACGCTAGCTCACCTTACAAGAAACACATTATGCTTTTGAGAAAAGAGCACACTTCTACTCTTCTGTGTTTCCTATAGGACCAAAACAGTGAGCTTGCTCAGAACAAAGAACTGTGCTTCCTACACACACGGGCCATATCTAGTTCAGCTCTGCTTAGGAAACTGACAAGAACAGTAGATCCTTTTCAGTCCAATACACTGTACTGGCTGGGAACAGACGCAAGTTCTATTTGCACTGGTATGGCAAAGGGAACACAATAGTGACTTTCCTTTCCAGAAAAAAACTCTTGCTCGTAGGACCATAAACTGCATGTGATTCAACTCCATTTAGGACTGGGAAACAAATGCAAGCTCGTCTTACAAGAAACTCACTCTGCTTTTGAGAAAAGAGCAGTCTTCTACTCTACTGTGTTTCTATATGCCAGAAGAGTGAGCTAGCTCAGAACAAAAGAACTGTGCTTCCTACACACACGGGCCATATCTAGTTCAACTCTGCTTAGGAAACTGACAAGAACAGTAGATCATCTTCAGTCCAATACACTTTACATGCTGGGAACAGACGCCAGTGCTATTTGCCCTGTGTATGACAATGGGAGGGCAATAGTGACTCTTCTTACCAGAAAAGAACTCTTGCTCGTATGATCAGAAACTGCATGTGATTCAACTCCATTTAGGACTGCGAAACAAACACTAGCTCGCCTTACAAGAAACACACTCTGCTTTTGAGAAAAGAGCTCTCTTCTATTCTACTGTGTTTCCTATGGGGTCCGAACAGTGAGCTTGCTCAGAACAAAGAACTGTGCTTCCTACACACACGGGCCATATCTAGTTCAACTCTGCTTAGGAAACTGACAAGAGCAGTAGCTCCTCTTCAGTCCAATACACTGTACTTGCTGGGAACAGACATGAGTGCTATTTGCACTGTGTATGGCAAGGGGAGCACAATAGTGACTTTCCTTTCCAGAAAAAAACTCTTGCTCGTAGGACCAGAAACTGCATGGGATTCAACTCCGTTTCTGACTGGGAAATAAACACTAGCTAGCCTTACAAGAAACACACTCTGCTTTTGAGAAAAGAGCAATCTTCTACTCTACTGTGTTTACTATGGGGTCCGAAAATTGAGCTTGCTCAGAACACATGAACTGTGCTTCACACACACGGGCCATATCTAGTTCAACTCTGCTTAGGAAACTGACAAGAACAGCAGCTCCTCCTTTGTCCAATACACTGTACTTGCTGGGAACAGACGAGAGTGCTATTTGCACTGTGTATGACAATGGTAGCACAATATTGACTCTTCTTACCAGAAAACAACTCTTGCTCGTAGGACAAGAAACTGCATGTGATTCAACTCCATGTAGGACTGGGAATCAAACACTAGCTTGCCTTACAAGAAACACACTCTGCTTCTGAGAAAAGAGCACTCTTCTACTCTTCTGTGTTTCCTATAGGGCCAGAACAGTGAGCTTGCTCAGGACAAAAGAACTGTGCTTCCTACACACACGGGCCATATCTAGTTCAACTCTGCTTAGGAAACAGACAAGAACAGTAGCTCCTCTTCAGTGCAATACATTGTACTTGCTGGGAACAGACGCGAGTGCTATTTGCACAGTTTATGGCAAAGGGAGCACAATAGTGACTTTTCTTACCAGAAAACATCCCTTGCTCGTAGGACCAGAAACTGCATGTGATTCAACTCCATGTAGGACTTGGAAACAAACGCTAGCTCGCTTTACCAGAAACACCCTCTGCTTTTGAGAAAAGAGCACTCTTCTATTCTACTGTTTTTCCTATGGGGTCCGAACAGTGAGCTTGCTCAGAACAAAAGAACTGTGCATCCTACACACACTGGCCATATCTAGTTCAACTCTGCTGAGGAAACTGACAAGAACAGTCGATCCTCTTCAGTCCAATACACTGTACTTGCTGGGAACAGGGGCGAGTACTATTTGCCCTGTGTATAGCAAAGGGAGCACCATAGTGACTCTTCTTACCAGAAAACAACTCTTGCTCGTAGGACCAGAAACTGCATGTGATTCAACTCCATGTAGGACTGGGAAACAAAAGCTAGCTCGCCTTACAAGAAACACACTCTGCTTTTGAGAAAAGAGCACTCTTCTACTCTACTGTGTTTCCTATAGGGCCAAAACAGTGAGCTTCCTCAGAACAAAGAACTGTGCTTCCTACACACACGGGCTATTACTAGTTCCACTCTGCTTAGGAAAGTGACAAGAACAGTAGATCCTCTTCAGTCCAATACACTGTACATGCTGGGAACATACTCCAGTGCTATTTGCCCTGTGTATGAAAATGGGAGGGCAATAGTGACTCTTCTTACCAGAAAACAATTCTTGCTACTAGGATCAGAAACTGCATGTGATTCAACTCCATTTAGGACTGGGAAACAAACGCTAGCTCGCCTTACAAGAAACACATTCTGCTTTTGAGAAAAGAGCACTCTTCTACTCTACTGTGTTTCCTATGGGGTCTGAAGAGTGAGCTTGCTCAGAACAAAAGAACTGTGCTTCCTACACACACGGGCCATATCTCATTCAACTGTGCTTAGGAAACTAACAAGAACAGTAGTTCTTCTTCTGTCCAAAACACTGTACTTGCAAAGAACAGTAGAGAGTGTTGTTTGCACTGTGTATGGCAATAGGAGCGCAATAGTGACTCTTCTTACCAGAAAACAACTCTTGCTCATAGGACCAGAAACTGAATGTAATTCAACTCCATTTAGGACTGGGAAACAAACGCTAGCTCGCCTTACAAGAAACACACTTTGCTTTTGAGAAAAGAGCACTCTTCTACTCTTCTGTGTTTCCTTTAGGACCAGAACAGTGAGCTTGCTCAGAACAAAAGAACTGTGCTTCCTACACACATGGGCCATATCTAGTTCAACTCTGCTTAGGAAACTGAAAAGAACAGTAGCTCCTCTTCAGTCCAATACACTGTTCAAGCTGGGAACAGACACAAGTGCTATTTGCCCTGTGTATGACAATGGGAGCGCAATAGTGACTCTTCTTAACAGAAAACAACTCTTGCTCCTAAGATCAGAAACTGCATGTGATTGAATTCCATTTAGGACTGGGAAACAAACGCTAGCTCGCCTTACAAGAAACACACTCTGCTTTTGAGAAAAGAGCACTCTTCTACTCTACTGTGTTTCCTATGGGGTCCGAACAGTGAGCTTGCTCAGAACAAAAGAACTGTGCTTCCTACACACACGGGCCATATCTAGTTCAACTCTGCTTAGGAAACTGACAAGAACAGTAGCTCCTCTTCAGTCCAATACACTGTACTTGAAAAGAACAGTAGCGAGTGTTGTTTGCACTGTGTATGGCAATAGGAGCGCAATAGTGGCACTTCTTACCAGAAAAAAAGTCTTGCTCATAGGACAAGAAACTGCATGTAATTCAACTCCATTTAGGACTGGTAAACAAACGCTAGCTCACCTTACAAGAAACACACTCTGCTTCAGAGAAATGAGCACTCTTCTACTCTTCTGTGTTTCCTATAGGGCCAGAACAGTGAGCTTGCTCAGGACAAAAGAACTGTGCTTCCTACACACACGGGCCATATCTAGTTCAACTCTGCTTAGGAAACTGACAAAAACAGTAGCTCCTCTTCAGACCAATACATTGTACTTGCTGGGAACAGACGCGAATGCTATCTGCACAGTTTATGGCAAAGGGAGCACAATAGTGACTTTTCTTACCAGAAAACATCCCTTGCTCGTAGGACCAAAAAACTGCATGTGATTCAACTCCATGTAGGACTGGGAAACAAACGCTAGCTCGCTTTACAAGAAACACACTCTGCTTTTGAGAAAAGAGCACTCTTCTATTGTACTGTTTTTCCTATGGGGTCCGAACAGTGAGCTTGCTCAGAACAAAAGAACTGTGCTTCCTACACACACGGGCCATATCTAGTTCAACTCTGCTTAGGAAACTGACAAGAACAGTAGATCCTCTTCAGTCCAATACACTGTACTTGCTGGGAACAGACGCGAGTGCTATTTGCCCTGTGTGTAGCAAAGGGAGCACAATAGTGACTCTTCTTACCAGAAAACAACTCTTGTTCGTAGGACCAGAAGTTGCATGTGATTCAACTCCATGTAGGACTGGGAAACAAAAGCTAGCTCGCCTTACAAGAAACACACTCTGCTTTTGAGAAAAGAGCACTCTTCTACTCTACTGTGTTTCCTATAGGGCCAAAACAGTGAGATTCCTCAGAACAAAAGGACTGTGCTTCCTACACACACGGGCTATTACTAGTTCAACTCTGCTTAGGAAACTGACAAGAACAGTAGATCCTCTTCCGTCCAATACACTGTACATGCTGGGAACAGACGCCAGTGCTATTTGCCCTGTGTATGACAATGGGAGGGCAATAGTGACTCTTCTTACCAGAAAACAATTCTTGCTACTAGGATCAGAAACTGCATGTGATTCAACTCCATTTAGGACTGGGAAACAAACGCTAGCTCGCCTTACAAGAAACACATTCTGCTTTTGAGAAAAGAGCACTCTTCTACTCTACTGTGTTTACTATGGGGTCTGAAGAGTGAGCTTGCTCAGAACAAAAGAACTGTGCTTCCTACACACACGGGCCAAATCTCGATAAACTCTGCTTAGGAAACTAACAAGAACAGTAGCTCTTCTTCTGTCCAAAACACTGTACTTGCAAAGAACAGTAGCGAGTGTTGTTTGCACTGTGTATGGCATTAGGAGCACAATAGTGACTCTTCTTTCCAGAAAACAACTCTTGCTCATAGGACAAGAAACTGCATGTAATTCAACTCCTTTTAGGACTGGGAAACAAACGCTAGCTCACCCTACAAGGAACACACTCTGCTTTTGAGAAAAGAGCACTCTTCTACTCTTCTGTGTTTCCTATAGGACCAAAACAGTGAGCTTGCTCAGAACAAAAGAACTGTGCTTCCTACACACACGGGGCATATCTCATTCAACTCTGCTTAAAAAACTGACAAGAACAGTAGCTCCTCTTCAGTCCAATACACTGTACTTGCTGGGAACAGACGTGAGTGCAATTTGCACTGATTATGGCAAAGGGAGCACAATAGTGACTTTCCTTACCAGAAAACATCCCTTGCTCGTAGGACCAGAAACTGCATGTGATTCAACTCCATTTTGGACTGGGAAACAAACGCTAGCTCGCCTTACAAGAAACACCCTCTGCTTTTGAGAAAAAAGCACTCTTCTATTCTACTGTGTTTCCTATGGGGTCCGAACAGTGAGCTTGCTCAGAACAAAAGAACTGTGCTTCCTACACACACGGGCCATTTCTAGTTCAACTCTGCTTAGGAAACTGACAAAAACAGTAGATCATCTTCAGTCCAATACACTGTACATGCTGGGAACAGACGCCAGTGCTATTTGCCCTGTGTATGACAATGGGAGGGCAACAGTAACTCTTCTTACCAGAAAACAACTCTTGCTCGTAGGACCAGAAACTGCATGTGATTCAACTCCATTTAGGACTGGGAAACAAACGCTAGCTCGCCTTACAACAAACACATTCTGCTTTTGAGAAAAGAACACTCTTCTACTCTACAGTGTTTCCTATAGGGCCAGAAGAGTGAGGTTCCTCAGAACAAAAGAAGTGTACTTCTAACACACACGGGCCATATCTACTTCAACTTTGCTTAGGAAACTGACAAGAACAGTAGATCCTCTTCAGTCCAATACACTGTACATCCTGGGCACAGACGCGAGTCCTTTTTGCCCTGTGTATGGCAATGGGAGCACAATAGTGACTCTTCTTACCAGAAAACAACTCTTGCTCGTATGATCAGAAACTGCATGTGATTCAACTCCATTTAGGACTGGTAAACAAACGCTAGCTCACCTTACAAGAACACACTCTGCTTTTGAGAAAAGAGCACTCTTCTACTCTTCTGTGTTTCCTATAGGACCAAAACAGTGAGCTTGCTCAGAACAAAAGAACTGTGCTTCCTACACACACGGGCTATATCTAGTTCAACTCTGCTTAGGAAACTGACAAGAACAGTAGATCCTTTTCAGTCCAATACACTGTACATGCTGGGAACAGACCCCAGTGCTATTTGCCCTGTGTATGACAATGGGAGGGCAATAGTGACTCTTTTACCAGAAAACAATTCTTGCTCCTAGGATCAGAAACTGCATGTGATTGAACTCCATTTAGGACTGGGAAACAAACGCTAGCTCGCCTTACAAGAAACACACTCTGCTTTTGAGAAAAGAGCAGTCTTCTACTCTACTGTGTTTCCTATGGGGTCAGAAAGGTGAGCTTGCTCAGAACCAAAGAACTGTGCTTCCTACACACACGGGCCATATCTAGTTCAACTCTTCTTAGGAAACTGACAAGAACAGTAGCTCCTCTTCTGTCCAATACACTGTACTTGCAAAGAACAGTAGCGAGTGTTGTTTGCACTGTGTGTGGCAATAGGAGCGCAATAGTGACTCTTCTTACCAGAAAACAACTCTTGCTCAAAGGACAAGAAACTCCATGTAATTCAACTCCATTTAAGACTGGGAAACAAATGCTAGCTCACCTTACAAGAAACACACTCTGCTTTTGAGAAAAGATCACTCTTCTACTCTTCTGTGTTTCCTATAGGACCAGAACAGTGAGCTTGCTCAGAACAAAAGAACTGTGTTTCCTACACACACGGGCCATATCTCGTTCAACTCTGCTTAGGAAACTGACAAGAACAGTAGCTCCTCTTCAGTCCAATACACTGTACTTGCTGGGAACAGACAGGAATGCTATTTGCACTGTTTATGGCAAAGGGAGCACAATAGTGACTTTCCTTACCAGAAAACATCCCTTGCTCGTAGGACCAAAAACTGCATGAGATTCAAGTCCATTTCGGACTGGGAAACAAACGCTCGCTCAACCTTACAAGAACACACTCTGCTTTTGAGAAAAGAGCACTCTTCTACTATATTGTGTTTCCTATAGGACCAGAACAGTGAGCTTGCTCAGAACAAAAGAACTGTGCTTTCTACACACACGGGCTATATCTAGTTCAACTCTGCTTAGGAAACTGACAAGAACAGTAGTTCCTCTTCAGTCCAATACACTGTACTTGCTGGGAGCAGACGGGAGTACTATTTGCCCTGTGTATGGCAATGGGAGCACAATAGTGACTCTTCTTACTAGAAAACAACTCTTGCTTGTAGGACCAGAAACTGCATGTGATTCAACTACATTTAGGACGGGGAAACAAACGCTAGCTCGCCTTACAAGAAACACATTCTGCTTTTGAGAAAAGAGCACTCTTCTACTCTACTGTGTTTCCCATAGGGCCAGAAGAGTGAGGATGCTCAGAACAAAAAAAGTGTACTTCTAACACACACGGGCCATATCTAGTTCAACTTTGCTTAGGAAACTGACAAGAACAGTAGATCCTCTTCAGTCCAATACATTGTACATCCTGGGAACAGACGCGAGTCCTATTTGCCCTGTGTATGGCAATGGGAGCACAATAGTGACTCTTCTTACTAGAAAACAACTCTTGCTTGTAGGACCAGAAACTGCATGTGATTCAACTACATTTAGGACTGGGAAACAAAAGATAGCTCGCCTTACAAGAAACACACTCTGCTTTTGAGAAAAGAGCACTCTTCTACTCTACTGTGTTTCCTTTAGGGCCAAAACAGTGAGCTTGCTCAGAACAAAAGAACTGTGCTTCCTACACACATGGGCCATATCTAGTTCAACTCTGCTTAGGAAACTGACAAGAACAGTAGATTCTCTTCAGTCCAATACACTTCACATGCTGGGAACAGACGCCAGTGCTATTTGCCCTGTGTATGTCAAGGCGAGCGCAATAGTGACTCTTCTTACCATAAAACAGCTCTTGCTCATAGGACCAGAAACTGCATGTGATTGAACTCCATTTAGGACTGGGAAACAAACGCTAGCTCGCCTTACAAGAAACACATTCTGCTTTTGAGAAAAGAGCACTCTTCTACTCTACTGTGTTTCCCATAGGGCCAGAAGAGTGAGGATGCTCAGAACAAAAAAAGTGTACTTCTAACACACACGGGCCATATCTAGTTCAACTTTGCTTAGGAAACTGACAAGAACAGTAGATCCTCTTCAGTCCAATACATTGTACATCCTGGGAACAGACGCGAGTCCTATTTGCCCTGTGTATGGCAATGGGAGCACAATAGTGACTCTTCTTACTAGAAAACAACTCTTGCTTGTAGGACCAGAAACTGCATGTGATTCAACTACATTTAGGACTGGGAAACAAAAGCTAGCTCCCCTTACAAGAAACACACTCTGCTTTTGACAAAAGAGCACTCTTCTACTCTACTGTGTTTCCTTTAGGGCCAAAACAGTGAGCTTGCTCAGAACAAAAGAACTGTGCTTCCTACACACACGGGCCATATCTAGTTCAACTCTGCTTAGGGAACTGACAAGAACAGTAGATCCTCTTGAGTCCAATACACTGTACATGCTGGGAAGAGACGCCAGTGCTATTTGCCCTGTGTATGACAATGGGAGGGCAATAGTGACTCTTCTTACCAGAAAACAACTCTTGCTCCTAGGATCAGAAACTGCATGTGATTCAACTCCATTTAGGACTGGAAAACAAACGCTAGCTCGCCTTACAAGAAACACACTCTGCTTTTGAGAAAAGAGCACTGTTCTACTATACTGTGTTTCCTATGGGGTCAGAACAGTGAGCTTGCTCAGAACAAAAGAACTGTGCTTCCTACACACACGGGCCATATCTGGTTCAACTCTGCTTAGGAAACTGACAAGAACAGTAGCTCCTCTTCTGTCCAATACACTGTACTTGCAAAGAACAGTAGCGAGTGTTGTTTGTACTGTGTATGGCAATAGGAGCGCAATAGTGACTCTTCTTACCAGAAAACAACTCTTGCTCATAGGACAAGAAACTGCATGTAATTCAACTCCATTTAGGACTGGGAAACAAATGCTAGCTCACCTTACAAGAAACACACTCTGCTTTTGAGAAAAGAGCACTCTTCTACTCTTCTGTGTTTCCTATAGGACCAGAACAGTGAGCTTGCTCAGAACAAAAGAACTGTGCTTTCTACAAACACGGGCCATATCTCGTTCAACTCTGCTTAGGAAACTGACAAGAACAGTAGCTCCTCTTCAGTCCAATACACTGTACTTGCTGGGAACAGACACGAGTGCTATTTGCACTGTTTATGGCAAAGGGAGCACAATAGTGACTTTCCTTACCAGAAAACATTCCTTGTTCGTAGGACCTAAAACTGCATGTGATTCAACTCCATTTTGGACTGGGAAACAAATGCTAGCTCGCCTTACAAGAAACACACTCTGCTTTTGAGAAAAAAGCACTCTTCTATTCTACTGTGTTTCCTATGGCGTCCGAACAGTGAGCTTGCTCAGAACAAAAGAACTGTGCTTCCTACACACACGGGCCATATCTAGTTCAACTCTGCATAGGAAACTGACAAAAACAGTAGATCATCTTCAGTCCAATACACTGTACATGCTGGGAACAGACGCCAGTGCTATTTGCCCTGTGTATGACAATGGGAGGGCAACAGTGACTCTTCTTACCAGAAAACAACTCTTGCTCGTAGGACCAGAAACTGCATGTGATTCAACTCCATTTAGGACTGGGAAACAAACGCTAGCTCGCCTTACAAGAAACACATTCTGCTTTTGAGATAAGAGCACTCTTCTACTCTACTGTGTTTCCTATAGGGCCAGAAGAGTGAGGTTCCTCAGAACAAAAGAAGTGTACTTCTAAAACACACGGGCCATATCTAGTTCAACTTTGCTTAGGAAACTGACAAGAACAGTAGATCCTCTTCAGTCCAATACACTATACATCCTGGGAACAGACGCGAGTCCTTTTTGCCCTGTGTATGGCAATGGGAGCGCAATAGTGACTCTTCTTACCAGGAAAACAACTCTTGCTCATATGATCAGAAACTGCATGTGATTCAACTCCATTTAGGACTGGGAAACAAACGCTAGCTCGCCTTACAAGAAACACATTCTGCTTTTGAGATAAGAGCACTCTTCTACTCTACTGTGTTTCCTATAGGGCCAGAAGAGTGAGGTTCCTCAGAACAAAAGAAGTGTACTTCTAAAACACACGGGCCATATCTAGTTCAACTTTGCTTAGGAAACTGACAAGAACAGTAGATCCTCTTCAGTCCAATACACTGTACATCCTGGGAACAGACGCGAGTCCTTTTTGCCCTGTGTATGGCAATGGGAGCGCAATAGTGACTCTTCTTACCAGGAAAACAACTCTTGCTCATATGATCAGAAACTGCATGTGATTCAACTCCATTTAGGACTGGGAAACAAACGCTAGCTCGCCTTACAAGAAACACACTCTGCTTTTGAGAAAAGAGCACGCTTCTACTCTACTGTGTTTCCTATGGGGTTCGAACAGTGAGCTTGCTCAGAACAAAAGAACTGTGCTTCCTACACACACGGGCCATATCTATTTTAACTCTGCTTAGGAAACTGACAAGAACAGTAGCTCCTCTTCAGTCCAATACACTGTACTTGCAAAGAACAGTAGCAAGTGTTGTTTGCACTGTGTATGGCAATAGGAGCGCAATAGTGGCTCTTCTAACCAGAAAAAAACTCTTGCTCATAGGACAAGAAACTGCATGTAATTCAACTCCATTTAGGACTGGTAAACAAACTCTAGCTCACCTTACAAGAACACACTCTGCTTTTGAGAAAAGAGCACTCTTCTACTCTTCTGTGTTTCCTATAGGACCAAAACAGTGAGCTTGCTCAGAACAAAAGAACTGTGCTTCCTACACACACGGGCTATATCTAGTTCAACTCTGCTTAGGAAACTGACAAGAACAGTAGATCCTTTTCAGTCCAATACACTGTACATGCTGGGAACAGACGCCAGTGCTATTTGCCCTGTGTATGACAATGGGAGGGCAATAGTGACTCTTCTTACCAGAAAACAATTCTTGCTCCTAGGATCAGAAACTGCATGTGATTCAACTCCATTTAGGACTGGGAAACAAACGCTAGCTCGCCTTACAAGAAACACACTCTGCTTTTGAGAAAAGAGCACTCTTCTACTCTATTGTGTTTCCTGTGGGGTCAAAAGGTGAGCTTGCTCACAACCAAAGAACTGTGCTTCCTACACACACGGGCCATATCTAGTTCAACTCTTCTTAGGAAACTGACAAGAACAGTAGCTCCTCCTCTGTCCAATACACTGTACTTGCAAAGAACAGTAGCGAGTGTTGTTTGCACTGTGTGTGGCAATAGGAGCGCAATAGTGACTCTTCTTACCAGAAAACAACTCTTGCTCAAAGGACAAGAAACTCCATGTAATTCAACTCCATTTAGGACTGGGAAACAAATGCTAGCTCACCTTACAAGAAACACACTCTGGTTTTGAGAAAAGGTCACTCTTCTACTCTTCTGTGTTTCCTATAGGACCAGAACAGTGAGCTTGCTCAGAACAAAAGAACTGTGTTTCCTACACACACGGGCCATATCTCGTTCAACTCTGCTTAGGAAACTGACAAGAACAGTAGCTCCTCTTCAGTCCAATACACTGTACTTGCTGGGAACAGACAGGAATGCTATTTGCCCTGTGTATGGCAATGGGAGTGAAATAGTGACTCTTCTTACTAGAAAACAACTCTTGCTTGTAGGACAAGAAACTGCATGTGATTCAACTACATTCAGGACTGGGAAACAAAAGCTAGCTCGCCTTACAAGAAACACACTCTGCTTTTGAGAAAAGAGCACTCTTCTACTCTACTGTGTTTCCTTTAGGGCCAAAACAGTGAGCTTGCTCAGAACAAAAGAACTGTGCTTCCTACACACACGGGCCATATCTAGTTCAACTCTGCTTAGGAAACTGACAAGAACAGTAGATCCTCTTCAGTCCAATACACTGTACATGATGGGAAAAGACGCCAGTGCTATTTGCCCTGTGTATGACAATGGGAGGGCAATAGTGACTCTTCTTAGCAGAAAACAACTCTTGCTCCTAGGATCAGAAACTGCATGTGATTTAACTCCATTTAGGAATGGAAAACAAATGCTAGCTCGCCTTACAAGAAACACACTCTGCTTTTGAGAAAAGAGCACTCTTCTACTCTACTGTGTTTCTATAGGCCGGAAGAGTGATCTAGCTCAGAACAAAAGAACTGTGCTTCCTACACACACGGGCCATATCTAGTTCAACTCTGCTTAGGAAACTGACAAGAACAGTAGATTCTCTTCAGTCCAATACACTTCACATGCTGGGAACAGACGCCAGTGCTATTTGCCCTGTGTATGTCAAGGCGAGCGCAATAGTGACTCTTCTTACCATAAAACAGCTCTTGCTCATAGGACCAGAAACTGCATGTGATTGAACTCCATTTAGGACTGGGAAACAAACGCTAGCTCGCCTTACAAGAAACACATTCTGCTTTTGAGATAAGAGCACTCTTCTACTCTACTGTGTTTCCTATAGGGCCAGAAGAGTGAGGTTCCTCAGAACAAAAGAAGTGTACTTCTAACACACACGGGCCATATCTAGTTCAACTTTGCTTAGGAAACTGACAAGAACAGTAGATCCTCTTCAGTCCAATACATTGTACATCCTGGGAACAGACGCGAGTCCTATTTGCCCTGTGTATGGCAATGGGAGCACAACAGTGACTCTTCTTACTAGAAAACAACTCTTGCTTGTAGGACCAGAAACTGCATGTGATTCAACTACATTTAGGACTGGGAAACAAAAGCTAGCTCCCCTTACAAGAAACACACTCTGCTTTTGACAAAAGAGCACTCTTCTACTCTACTGTGTTTCCTTTAGGGCCAAAACAGTGAGCTTGCTCAGAACAAAAGAACTGTGCTTCCTACACACACGGGCCATATCTAGTTCAACTCTGCTTAGGGAACTGACAAGAACAGTAGATCCTCTTCAGTCCAATACACTGTACATGCTGGGAAGAGACGCCAGTGCTATTTGCCCTGTGTATGACAATGGGAGGGCAATAGTGACTCTTCTTACCAGAAAACAACTCTTGCTCCTAGGATCAGAAACTGCATGAGATTCAAATCCATTTAGGACTGGAAAACAAACGCTAGCTCGCCTTACATGAAACACACTCTGCTTTTGAGAAAAGAGCACTGTTCTACTATACTGTGTTTCCTATGGGGTCCGAACAGTGAGCTTGCTCAGAACAAAAGAACTGTGCTTCCTACACACACGGGCCATATCTAGTTCAACTCTGCTTAGGACACTGACAAGAACAGTAGCTCCTCTTCTGTCCAATACACTGTACTTGCAAAGAACAGTAGCGAGTGTTGTTTGCACTGTGTATGGCAATAGGAGCGCAAAAGTGACTCTTCTTACCAGAAAACAACTCTTGCTCATAGGACAAGAAACTGCATGTAATTCAACTCCATTTAGGACTGGGAAACAAATGCTAGCTCACCTTACAAAAAACACACTCTGCTTTTGAGAAAAGAGCACTCTTCTACTCTTCTGTGTTTCCTATAGGACCAGAACAGTGAGCTTGCTCAGAACAAAAGAACTGTGCTTCCTACAAACACGGGCCATATCTCGTTCAACTCTGCTTAGGAAACTGACAAGAACAGTAGCTCCTCTTCAGTCCAATACACTGTACTTGCTGGGAACAGACACGAGTGCTATTTGCACTGTTTATGGCAAAGGGAGCACAATAGTGACTTTCCTTACCAGAAAACATCCCTTGTTCGTAGGACCAGAAACTGCATGTGATTCAACTCCATTTTGGACTGGGAAACAAACGCTAGCTCGCCTTACAAGAAACACACTCTGCTTTTGAGAAAAAAGCACTCTTCTATTCTACTGTGTTTCCTATGGGGTCCGAACAGTGAGCTTGCTCAGAACAAAAGAACTGTGCTTCCTACACACGGGCCATATCTAGTTCAACTCTGCATAGGAAACTGACAAAAACAGTAGATCATCTTCAGTCCAATACACTGTACATGCTGGGAACAGACGCCAGTGCTATTTGCCCTATGTATGACAATGGGAGGGCAACAGTGACTCTTCTTACCAGAAAACAACTCTTGCTCGTAGGACCAGAAACTGCATGTGATTCAACTCCATTTAGGACTGGGAAACAAACGCTAGCTCGCCTTACAAGAAACACATTCTGCTTTTGAGATAAGAGCACTCTTCTACTCTACTGTGTTTCCTATAGGGCCAGAAGAGTGAGGTTCCTCAGAACAAAAGAAGTGTACTTCTAAAACACACGGGCCATATCTAGTTCAACTTTGCTTAGGAAACTGACAAGAACAGTAGATCCTCTTCAGTCCAATACACTGTACATCCTGGGAACAGACGCGAGTCCTTTTTGCCCTGTGTATGGCAATGGGAGCGCAATAGTGACTCTTCTTACCAGGAAAACAACCTCTTGCTCATATGATCAGAAACTGCATGTGATTCAACTCCATTTAGGACTGGGAAACAAACGCTAGCTCGCCTTACAAGAAACACACTCTGCTTTTGAGAAAAGAGCACGCTTCTACTCTACTGTGTTTCCCTATGGGGTTCGAACAGTGAGCTTGCTCAGAACAAAAGAACTGTGCTTCCTACACACACGGGCCATATCTATTTTAACTCTGCTTAGGAAACTGACAAGAGCAGTAGCTCCTCTTCAGTCCAATACACTGTACTTGCTGGGAACAGACATGAGTGCTATTTGCACTGTGTATGGCAAGGGGAGCACAATAGTGACTTTCCTTTCCAGAAAAAAACTCTTGCTCGTAGGACCAGAAACTGCATGGGATTCAACTCCGTTTCTGACTGGGAAATAAACACTAGCTAGCCTTACAAGAAACACACTCTGCTTTTGAGAAAAGAGCAATCTTCTACTCTACTGTGTTTACTATGGGGTCCGAAAATTGAGCTTGCTCAGAACACATGAACTGTGCTTCACACACACGGGCCATATCTAGTTCAACTCTGCTTAGGAAACTGACAAGAACAGCAGCTCCTCCTTTGTCCAATACACTGTACTTGCTGGGAACAGACGAGAGTGCTATTTGCACTGTGTATGACAATGGTAGCACAATATTGACTCTTCTTACCAGAAAACAACTCTTGCTCGTAGGACAAGAAACTGCATGTGATTCAACTCCATGTAGGACTGGGAATCAAACACTAGCTTGCCTTACAAGAAACACACTCTGCTTCTGAGAAAAGAGCACTCTTCTACTCTTCTGTGTTTCCTATAGGGCCAGAACAGTGAGCTTGCTCAGGACAAAAGAACTGTGCTTCCTACACACACGGGCCATATCTAGTTCCACTCTGCTTAGGAAACAGACAAGAACAGTAGCTCCTCTTCAGTGCAATACATTGTACTTGCTGGGAACAGACGCGAGTGCTATTTGCACAGTTTATGGCAAAGGGAGCACAATAGTGACTTTTCTTACCAGAAAACATCCCTTGCTCGTAGGACCAGAAACTGCATGTGATTCAACTCCATGTAGGACAGGGAAACAAACGCTAGCTCGCTTTACCAGAAACACACTCTGCTTTTGAGAAAAGAGCACTCTTCTATTCTACTGTTTTTCCTATGGGGTCCGAACAGTGAGCTTGCTCAGAACAAAGAACTGTGCATCCTACACACACTGGCCATATCTAGTTCAACTCTGCTGAGGAAACTGACAAGAACAGTCGATCTTCTTCAGTCCAATACACTGTACTTGCTGGGAACAGGGGCGAGTACTATTTGCCCTGTGTATAGCAAAGGGAGCACCATAGTGACTCTTCTTACCAGAAAACAACTCTTGCTCGTAGGACCAGAAACTGCATGTGATTCAACTCCATGTAGGACTGGGAAACAAAAGCTAGCTCGCCTTACAAGAAACACACTCTGCTTTTGAGAAAAGAGCACTCTTCTACTCTACTGTGTTTCCTATAGGGCCAAAACAGTGAGCTTCCTCAGAACAAAAGAACTGTGCTTCCTACACACACGGGCTATTACTAGTTCCACTCTGCTTAGGAAAGTGACAAGAACAGTAGATCCTCTTCAGTCCAAACACTGTACATGCTGGGAACATACTCCAGTGCTATTTGCCCTGTGTATGAAAATGGGAGGGCAATAGTGACTCTTCTTACCAGAAAACAATTCTTGCTACTAGGATCAGAAACTGCATGTGATTCAACTCCATTTAGGACTGGGAAACAAACGCTAGCTCGCCTTACAAGAAACACATTCTGCTTTTGAGAAAAGAGCACTCTTCTACTCTACTGTGTTTCCTATGGGGTCTGAAGAGTGAGCTTGCTCAGAACAAAAGAACTGTGCTTCCTACACACACGGGCCATATCTTATTCAACTGTGCTTAGGAAACTAACAAGAACAGTAGTTCTTCTTCTGTCCAAAACACTGTACTTGCAAAGAACAGTAGAGAGTGTTGTTTGCACTGTGTATGGCAATAGGATTGCAATAGTGACTCTTCTTACCAGAAAACAACTCTTGCTCATAGGACCAGAAATTGAATGTAATTCAACTCCATTTAGGACTGGGAAACAAACGCTAGCTCGCCTTACAAGAAACACACTTTGCTTTTGAGAAAAGAGCACTCTTCTACTCTTCTGTGTTTCCTTTAGGACCAGAACAGTGAGCTTGCTCAGAACAAAAGAACTGTGCTTCCTACACACATGGGCCATATCTAGTTCAACTCTGCTTAGGAAACTGAAAAGAACAGTAGCTCCTCTTCAGTCCAATACACTGTTCAAGCTGGGAACAGACACAAGTGCTATTTGCCCTGTGTATGACAATGGGAGCGCAATAGTGACTCTTCTTAACAGAAAACAACTCTTGCTCCTATGATCAGAAACTGCATGTGATTCAATTCCATTTAGGACTGGGAAACAAACGCTAGCGCGCCTTACAAGAAACACACTCTGCTTTTGAGAAAAGAGCACTCTTCTACTCTACTGTGTTTCCTATGGGGTCCGAACAGTGAGCTTGCTCAGAACAAAAGAACTGTGCTTCCTACACACACGGGCCATATCTAGTTCAACTCTGCTTAGGAAACTGACAAGAACAGTAGCTCCTCTTCAGTCCAATACACTGTACTTGAAAAGAACAGTAGCGAGTGTTGTTTGCACTGTGTATGGCAATAGGAGCGCAATAGTGGCACTTCTTACCAGAAAAAAACTCTTGCTCATAGGACAAGAAACTGCATGTAATTCAACTCCATTTAGGACTGGTAAACAAACGCTAGCTCACCTTACAAGAAACACACTCTGCTTCAGAGAAATGAGCACTCTTCTACTCTTCTGTGTTTCCTATAGGGCCAGAACAGTGAGCTTGCTCAGGACAAAAGAACTGTGCTTCCTACACACACGGGCCATATCTAGTTCAACTCTGCTTAGGAAACTGACAAGAACAGTAGCTCCTCTTCAGTCCAATACATTGTACTTGCTGGGAACAGACGCGAATGCTATCTGCACAGTTTATGGCAAAGGAAGCACAATAGTGACTTTTCTTACCAGAAAACATCCCTTGCTCGTAGGACCAAAAAACTGCATGTGATTCAACTCCATGTAGGACTGGGAAACAAACGCTAGCTCGCTTTACAAGAAACACACTCTGCTTTTGAGAAAAGAGCACTCTTCTATTGTACTGTTTTTCCTATGGGGTCCGAACAGTGAGCTTGCTCAGAACAAAAGAACTGTGCTTCCTACACACACGGGCCATATCTAGTTCAACTCTGCTTAGGAAACTGACAAGAACAGTAGATCCTCTTCAGTCCAATACACTGTACTTGCTGGGAACAGACGCGAGTGCTATTTGCCCTGTGTGTAGCAAAGGGAGCACAATAGTGACTCTTCTTACCAGAAAACAACTCTTGTTCGTAGGACCAGAAGTTGCATGTGATTCAACTCCATGTAGGACTGGGAAACAAAAGCTAGCTCGCCTTACAGGAAACACACTCTGCTTTTGAGAAAAGAGCACTCTTCTACTCTACTGTGTTTCCTATAGGGCCAAAACAGTGAGATTCTTCAGAACAAAAGGACTGTGCTTCCTACACACACGGGCTATTACTAGTTCAACTCTGCTTAGGAAACTGACAAGAACAGTAGATCCTCTTCCGTCCAATACACTGTACATGCTGGGAACAGACGCCAGTGCTATTTGCCCTGTGTATGACAATGGGAGGGCAATAGTGACTCTTCTTACCAGAAAACAATTCTTGCTACTAGGATCAGAAACTGCATGTGATTCAACTCCATTTAGGACTGGGAAACAAACGCTAGCTCGCCTTACAAGAAACACATTCTGCTTTTGAGAAAAGAGCACTCTTCTACTCTACTGTGTTTACTATGGGGTCTGAAGAGTGAGCTTGCTCAGAACAAAAGAACTGTGCTTCCTACACACACGGGCCAAATCTCGATAAACTCTGCTTAGGAAACTAACAAGAACAGTAGCTCTTCTTCTGTCCAAAACACTGTACTTGCAAAGAACAGTAGCGAGTGTTGTTTGCACTGTGTATGGCATTAGGAGCACAATAGTGACTCTTCTTTCCAGAAAACAACTCTTGCTCATAGGACAAGAAACTGCATGTAATTCAACTCCTTTTAGGACTGGGAAACAAACGCTAGCTCACCCTACAAGGAACACACTCTGCTTTTGAGAAAAGATCACTCTTCTACTCTTCTGTGTTTCCTATAGGACCAAAACAGTGAGCTTGCTCAGAACAAAAGAACTGTGCTTCCTACACACACGGGGCATATCTCATTCAACTCTGCTTAAAAAACTGACAAGAACAGTAGCTCCTCTTCAGTCCAATACACTGTACTTGCTGGGAACAGACGTGAGTGCAATTTGCACTGATTATGGCAAAGGGAGCACAATAGTGACTTTCCTTACCAGAAAACATCCCTTGCTCGTAGGACCAGAAACTGCATGTGATTCAACTCCATTTTGGACTGGGAAACAAACGCTAGCTCGCCTTACAAGAAACACCCTCTGCTTTTGAGAAAAAAGCACTCTTCTATTCTACTGTGTTTCCTATGGGGTCCGAACAGTGAGCTTGCTCAGAACAAAAGAACTGTGCTTCCTACACACACGGGCCATTTCTAGTTCAACTCTGCTTAGGAAACTGACAAAAACAGTAGATCATCTTCAGTCCAATACACTGTACATGCTGGGAACAGACGCCAGTGCTATTTGCCCTGTGTATGACAATGGGAGGGCAACAGTAACTCTTCTTACCAGAAAACAACTCTTGCTCGTAGGACCAGAAACTGCATGTGATTCAACTCCATTTAGGACTGGGAAACAAACGCTAGCTCGCCTTACAACAAACACATTCTGCTTTTGAGAAAAGAACACTCTTCTACTCTACAGTGTTTCCTATAGGGCCAGAAGAGTGAGGTTCCTCAGAACAAAAGAAGTGTACTTCTAACACACACGGGCCATATCTAGTTCAACTTTGCTTAGGAAACTGACAAGAACAGTAGATCCTCTTCAGTCCAATACACTGTACATCCTGGGCACAGACGCGAGTCCTTTTTGCCCTGTGTATGGCAATGGGAGCACAATAGTGACTCTTCTTACCAGAAAACAACTCTTGCTCGTATGATCAGAAACTGCATGTGATTCAACTCCATTTAGGACTGGTAAACAAACGCTAGCTCACCTTACAAGAACACACTCTGCTTTTGAGAAAAGAGCACTCTTCTACTCTTCTGTGTTTCCTATAGGACCAAAACAGTGAGCTTGCTCAGAACAAAAGAACTGTGCTTCCTACACACACGGGCTATATCTAGTTCAACTCTGCTTAGGAAACTGACAAGAACAGTAGATCCTTTTCAGTCCAATACACTGTACATGCTAGGAACAGACCCCAGTGCTATTTGCCCTGTGTATGACAATTGGAGGGCAATAGTGACTCTTTTACCAGAAAACAATTCTTGCTCCTAGGATCAGAAACTGCATGTGATTGAACTCCATTTAGGACTGGGAAACAAACGCTAGCTCGCCTTACAAGAAACACACTCTGCTTTTGAGAAAAGAGCAGTCTTCTACTCTACTGTGTTTCCTATGGGGTCAGAAAGGTGAGCTTGCTCAGAACCAAAGAACTGTGCTTCCTACACACACGGGCCATATCTAGTTCAACTCTTCTTAGGAAACTGACAAGAACAGTAGCTCCTCTTCTGTCCAATACACTGTACTTGCAAAGAACAGTAGCGAGTGTTGTTTGCACTGTGTGTGGCAATAGGAGCGCAATAGTGACTCTTCTTACCAGAAAACAACTCTTGCTCAAAGGACAAGAAACTCCATGTAATTCAACTCCATTTAAGACTGGGAAACAAATGCTAGCTCACCTTACAAGAAACACACTCTGCTTTTGAGAAAAGATCACTCTTCTACTCTTCTGTGTTTCCTATAGGACCAGAACAGTGAGCTTGCTCAGAACAAAAGAACTGTGTTTCCTACACACACGGGCCATATCTCGTTCAACTCTGCTTAGGAAACTGACAAGAACAGTAGCTCCTCTTCAGTCCAATACACTGTACTTGCTGGGAACAGACAGGAATGCTATTTGCACTGTTTATGGCAAAGGGAGCACAATAGTGACTTTCCTTACCAGAAAACATCCCTTGCTCGTAGGACCAAAAACTGCATGAGATTCAAGTCCATTTCGGACTGGGAAACAAACGCTCGCTCAACCTTACAAGAACACACTCTGCTTTTGAGAAAAGAGCACTCTTCTACTATATTGTGTTTCCTATAGGACCAGAACAGTGAGCTTGCTCAGAACAAAAGAACTGTGCTTTCTACACACACGGGCTATATCTAGTTCAACTCTGCTTAGGAAACTGACAAGAACAGTAGTTCCTCTTCAGTCCAATACACTGTACTTGCTGGGAGCAGACGGGAGTACTATTTGCCCTGTGTATGGCAATGGGAGCAAAATAGTGACTCTTCTTACTAGAAAACAACTCTTGCTTGTAGGACCAGAAACTGCATGTGATTCAACTACATTTAGGACTGGGAAACAAAAGATAGCTCGCCTTACAAGAAACACACTCTGCTTTTGAGAAAAGAGCACTCTTCTACTCTACTGTGTTTCCTTTAGGGCCAAAACAGTGAGCTTGCTCAGAACAAAAGAACTGTGCTTCCTACACACACGGGCCATATCTAGTTCAACTCTGCTTAGGAAACTGACAAGAACAGTAGATTCTCTTCAGTCCAATACACTTCACATCCTGGGAACAGACGCCAGTGCTATTTGCCCTGTGTATGTCAAGGCGAGCGCAATAGTGACTCTTCTTACCATAAAACAGCTCTTGCTCATAGGACCAGAAACTGCATGTGATTGAACTCCATTTAGGACTGGGAAACAAACGCTAGCTCGCCTTACAAGAAACACATTCTGCTTTTGAGAAAAGAGCACTCTTCTACTCTACTGTGTTTCCCATAGGGCCAGAAGAGTGAGGATGCTCAGAACAAAAAAAGTGTACTTCTAACACACACGGCCCATATCTAGTTCAACTTTGCTTAGGAAACTGACAAGAACAGTAGATCCTCTTCAGTCCAATACATTGTACATCCTGGGAACAGACGCGAGTCCTATTTGCCCTGTGTATGGCAATGGGAGCACAATAGTGACTCTTCTTACTAGAAAACAACTCTTGCTTGTAGGACCAGAAACTGCATGTGATTCAACTACATTTAGGACTGGGAAACAAAAGATAGCTCGCCTTACAAGAAACACACTCTGCTTTTGAGAAAAGAGCACTCTTCTACTCTACTGTGTTTCCTTTAGGGCCAAAACAGTGAGCTTGCTCAGAACAAAAGAACTGGGCTTCCTACACACACGGGCCATATCTAGTTCAACTCTGCTTAGGAAACTGACAAGAACAGTAGATTCTCTTCAGTCCAATACACTTCACATGCTGGGAACAGACGCCAGTGCTATTTGCCCTGTGTATGTCAAGGCGAGCGCAATAGTGACTCTTCTTACCATAAAACAGCTCTTGCTCATAGGACCAGAAACTGCATGTGATTGAACTCCATTTAGGACTGGGAAACAAACGCTAGCTCGCCTTACAAGAAACACATTCTGCTTTTGAGAAAAGAGCACTCTTCTACTCTACTGTGTTTCCCATAGGGCCAGAAGAGTGAGGATGCTCAGAACAAAAAAAGTGTACTTCTAACACACACGGGCCATATCTAGTTCAACTTTGCTTAGGAAACTGACAAGAACAGTAGATCCTCTTCAGTCCAATACATTGTACATCCTGGGAACAGACGCGAGTCCTATTTGCCCTGTGTATGGCAATGGGAGCACAATAGTGACTCTTCTTACTAGAAAACAACTCTTGCTTGTAGGACCAGAAACTGCATGTGATTCAACTACATTTAGGACTGGGAAACAAAAGCTAGCTCCCCTTACAAGAAACACACTCTGCTTTTGACAAAAGAGCACTCTTCTACTCTACTGTGTTTCCTTTAGGGCCAAAACAGTGAGCTTGCTCAGAACAAAAGAACTGTGCTTCCTACACACACGGGCCATATCTAGTTCAACTCTGCTTAGGGAACTGACAAGAACAGTAGATCCTCTTGAGTCCAATACACTGTACATGCTGGGAAGAGACGCCAGTGCTATTTGCCCTGTGTATGACAATGGGAGGGCAATAGTGACTCTTCTTACCAGAAAACAACTCTTGCTCCTAGGATCAGAAACTGCATGTGATTCAACTCCATTTAGGACTGGAAAACAAACGCTAGCTCGCCTTACAAGAAACACACTCTGCTTTTGAGAAAAGAGCACTGTTCTACTATACTGTGTTTCCTATGGGGTCAGAACAGTGAGCTTGCTCAGAACAAAAGAACTGTGCTTCCTACACACACGGGCCATATCTGGTTCAACTCTGCTTAGGAAACTGACAAGAACAGTAGCTCCTCTTCTGTCCAATACACTGTACTTGCAAAGAACAGTAGCGAGTGTTGTTTGTACTGTGTATGGCAATAGGAGCGCAATAGTGACTCTTCTTACCAGAAAACAACTCTTGCTCATAGGACAAGAAACTGCATGTAATTCAACTCCATTTAGGACTGGGAAACAAATGCTAGCTCACCTTACAAGAAACACACTCTGCTTTTGAGAAAAGAGCACTCTTCTACTCTTCTGTGTTTCCTATAGGACCAGAACAGTGAGCTTGCTCAGAACAAAAGAACTGTGCTTCCTACAAACACGGGCCATATCTCGTTCAACTCTGCTTAGGAAACTGACAAGAACAGTAGCTCCTCTTCAGTCCAATACACTGTACTTGCTGGGAACAGACACGAGTGCTATTTGCACTGTTTATGGCAAAGGGAGCACAATAGTGACTTTCCTTACCAGAAAACATCCCTTGTTCGTAGGACCTAAAACTGCATGTGATTCAACTCCATTTTGGACTGGGAAACAAACGCTAGCTCGCCTTACAAGAAACACACTCTGCTTTTGAGAAAAAAGCACTCTTCTATTCTACTGTGTTTCCTATGGGGTCCGAACAGTGAGCTTGCTCAGAACAAAAGAACTGTGCTTCCTACACACACGGGCCATATCTAGTTCAACTCTGCATAGGAAACTGACAAAAACAGTAGATCATCTTCAGTCCAATACACTGTACATGCTGGGAACAGACGCCAGTGCTATTTGCCCTGTGTATGACAATGGGAGGGCAACAGTGACTCTTCTTACCAGAAAACAACTCTTGCTCGTAGGACCAGAAACTGCATGTGATTCAACTCCATTTAGGACTGGGAAACAAACGCTAGCTCGCCTTACAAGAAACACATTCTGCTTTTGAGATAAGAGCACTCTTCTACTCTACTGTGTTTCCTATAGGGCCAGAAGAGTGAGGTTCCTCAGAACAAAAGAAGTGTACTTCTAAAACACACGGGCCATATCTAGTTCAACTTTGCTTAGGAAACTGACAAGAACAGTAGATCCTCTTCAGTCCAATACACTATACATCCTGGGAACAGACGCGAGTCCTTTTTGCCCTGTGTATGGCAATGGGAGCGCAATAGTGACTCTTCTTACCAGGAAAACAACTCTTGCTCATATGATCAGAAACTGCATGTGATTCAACTCCATTTAGGACTGGGAAACAAACGCTAGCTCGCCTTACAAGAAACACACTCTGCTTTTGAGAAAAGAGCACGCTTCTACTCTACTGTGTTTCCTATGGGGTTCGAACAGTGAGCTTGCTCAGAACAAAAGAACTGTGCTTCCTACACACACGGGCCATATCTATTTTAACTCTGCTTAGGAAACTGACAAGAACAGTAGCTCCTCTTCAGTCCAATACACTGTACTTGCAAAGAACAGTAGCAAGTGTTGTTTGCACTGTGTATGGCAATAGGAGCGCAATAGTGGCTCTTCTAACCAGAAAAAAACTCTTGCTCATAGGACAAGAAACTGCATGTAATTCAACTCCATTTAGGACTGGTAAACAAACGCTAGCTCACCTTACAAGAACACACTCTGCTTTTGAGAAAAGAGCACTCTTCTACTCTACTGTGTTTCCTATGGGGTCAGAAAGGTGAGCTTGCTCACAACCAAAGAACTGTGCTTCCTACACACACGGGCCATATCTAGTTCAACTCTTCTTAGGAAACTGACAAGAACAGTATCTCCTCTTCTGTCCAATACACTGTACTTGCAAAGAACAGTAGCGAGTGTTGTTTGCACTGTGTGCGGCAATAGGAGCGCAATAGTGACTCTTCTTACCAGAAAACAACTCTTGCTCAAAGGACAAGAAACTCCATGTAATTCAACTCCATTTAGGACTGGGAAACAAATGCTAGCTCACCTTACAAGAAACACACTCTGGTTTTGAGAAAAGGTCACTCTTCTACTCTTCTGTGTTTCCTATAGGACCAGAACAGTGAGCTTGCTCAGAACAAAAGAACTGTGTTTCCTACACACACGGGCCATATCTCGTTCAACTCTGCTTAGGAAACTGACAAGAACAGTAGCTCCTCTTCAGTCCAATACACTGTACTTGCTGGGAACAGACAGGAATGCTATTTGCCCTGTGTATGGCAATGGGAGCGAAATAGTGACTCTTCTTACTAGAAAACAACTCTTGCTTGTAGGACCAGAAACTGCATGTGATTCAACTACATTTAGGACTGGGAAACAAAAGATAGCTCGCCTTACAAGAAACACACTCTGCTTTTGAGAAAAGAGCACTCTTCTACTCTACTGTGTTTCCTTTAGGGCCAAAACAGTGAGCTTGCTCAGAACAAAAGAACTGTGCTTCCTACACACACGGGCCTTATCTAGTTCAACTCTGCTTAGG
The DNA here is from genome assembly GCF_949786415.1 of Peromyscus eremicus. Taxonomy (NCBI): domain Eukaryota; kingdom Metazoa; phylum Chordata; class Mammalia; order Rodentia; family Cricetidae; genus Peromyscus; species Peromyscus eremicus. The sequence goes on along the minus strand of NW_026737203.1, from coordinate 9,047 downwards.
AAACTGACAAGAACAGTAGATTCTCTTCAGTCCAATACACTTCACATCCTGGGAACAGACGCCAGTGCTATTTGCCCTGTGTATGTCAAGGCGAGCGCAATAGTGACTCTTCTTACCATAAAACAGCTCTTGCTCATAGGACCAGAAACTGCATGTGATTGAACTCCATTTAGGACTGGGAAACAAACGCTAGCTCGCCTTACAAGAAACACATTCTGCTTTTGAGAAAAGAGCACTCTTCTACTCTACTGTGTTTCCCATAGGGCCAGAAGAGTGAGGATGCTCAGAACAAAAAAAGTGTACTTCTAACACACACGGCCCATATCTAGTTCAACTTTGCTTAGGAAACTGACAAGAACAGTAGATCCTCTTCAGTCCAATACATTGTACATCCTGGGAACAGACGCGAGTCCTATTTGCCCTGTGTATGGCAATGGGAGCACAATAGTGACTCTTCTTACTAGAAAACAACTCTTGCTTGTAGGACCAGAAACTGCATGTGATTCAACTACATTTAGGACTGGGAAACAAAAGATAGCTCGCCTTACAAGAAACACACTCTGCTTTTGAGAAAAGAGCACTCTTCTACTCTACTGTGTTTCCTTTAGGGCCAAAACAGTGAGCTTGCTCAGAACAAAAGAACTGGGCTTCCTACACACACGGGCCATATCTAGTTCAACTCTGCTTAGGAAACTGACAAGAACAGTAGATTCTCTTCAGTCCAATACACTTCACATGCTGGGAACAGACGCCAGTGCTATTTGCCCTGTGTATGTCAAGGCGAGCGCAATAGTGACTCTTCTTACCATAAAACAGCTCTTGCTCATAGGACCAGAAACTGCATGTGATTGAACTCCATTTAGGACTGGGAAACAAACGCTAGCTCGCCTTACAAGAAACACATTCTGCTTTTGAGAAAAGAGCACTCTTCTACTCTACTGTGTTTCCCATAGGGCCAGAAGAGTGAGGATGCTCAGAACAAAAAAAGTGTACTTCTAACACACACGGGCCATATCTAGTTCAACTTTGCTTAGGAAACTGACAAGAACAGTAGATCCTCTTCAGTCCAATACATTGTACATCCTGGGAACAGACGCGAGTCCTATTTGCCCTGTGTATGGCAATGGGAGCACAATAGTGACTCTTCTTACTAGAAAACAACTCTTGCTTGTAGGACCAGAAACTGCATGTGATTCAACTACATTTAGGACTGGGAAACAAAAGCTAGCTCCCCTTACAAGAAACACACTCTGCTTTTGACAAAAGAGCACTCTTCTACTCTACTGTGTTTCCTTTAGGGCCAAAACAGTGAGCTTGCTCAGAACAAAAGAACTGTGCTTCCTACACACACGGGCCATATCTAGTTCAACTCTGCTTAGGGAACTGACAAGAACAGTAGATCCTCTTGAGTCCAATACACTGTACATGCTGGGAAGAGACGCCAGTGCTATTTGCCCTGTGTATGACAATGGGAGGGCAATAGTGACTCTTCTTACCAGAAAACAACTCTTGCTCCTAGGATCAGAAACTGCATGTGATTCAACTCCATTTAGGACTGGAAAACAAACGCTAGCTCGCCTTACAAGAAACACACTCTGCTTTTGAGAAAAGAGCACTGTTCTACTATACTGTGTTTCCTATGGGGTCAGAACAGTGAGCTTGCTCAGAACAAAAGAACTGTGCTTCCTACACACACGGGCCATATCTGGTTCAACTCTGCTTAGGAAACTGACAAGAACAGTAGCTCCTCTTCTGTCCAATACACTGTACTTGCAAAGAACAGTAGCGAGTGTTGTTTGTACTGTGTATGGCAATAGGAGCGCAATAGTGACTCTTCTTACCAGAAAACAACTCTTGCTCATAGGACAAGAAACTGCATGTAATTCAACTCCATTTAGGACTGGGAAACAAATGCTAGCTCACCTTACAAGAAACACACTCTGCTTTTGAGAAAAGAGCACTCTTCTACTCTTCTGTGTTTCCTATAGGACCAGAACAGTGAGCTTGCTCAGAACAAAAGAACTGTGCTTCCTACAAACACGGGCCATATCTCGTTCAACTCTGCTTAGGAAACTGACAAGAACAGTAGCTCCTCTTCAGTCCAATACACTGTACTTGCTGGGAACAGACACGAGTGCTATTTGCACTGTTTATGGCAAAGGGAGCACAATAGTGACTTTCCTTACCAGAAAACATCCCTTGTTCGTAGGACCTAAAACTGCATGTGATTCAACTCCATTTTGGACTGGGAAACAAACGCTAGCTCGCCTTACAAGAAACACACTCTGCTTTTGAGAAAAAAGCACTCTTCTATTCTACTGTGTTTCCTATGGGGTCCGAACAGTGAGCTTGCTCAGAACAAAAGAACTGTGCTTCCTACACACACGGGCCATATCTAGTTCAACTCTGCATAGGAAACTGACAAAAACAGTAGATCATCTTCAGTCCAATACACTGTACATGCTGGGAACAGACGCCAGTGCTATTTGCCCTGTGTATGACAATGGGAGGGCAACAGTGACTCTTCTTACCAGAAAACAACTCTTGCTCGTAGGACCAGAAACTGCATGTGATTCAACTCCATTTAGGACTGGGAAACAAACGCTAGCTCGCCTTACAAGAAACACATTCTGCTTTTGAGATAAGAGCACTCTTCTACTCTACTGTGTTTCCTATAGGGCCAGAAGAGTGAGGTTCCTCAGAACAAAAGAAGTGTACTTCTAAAACACACGGGCCATATCTAGTTCAACTTTGCTTAGGAAACTGACAAGAACAGTAGATCCTCTTCAGTCCAATACACTATACATCCTGGGAACAGACGCGAGTCCTTTTTGCCCTGTGTATGGCAATGGGAGCGCAATAGTGACTCTTCTTACCAGGAAAACAACTCTTGCTCATATGATCAGAAACTGCATGTGATTCAACTCCATTTAGGACTGGGAAACAAACGCTAGCTCGCCTTACAAGAAACACACTCTGCTTTTGAGAAAAGAGCACGCTTCTACTCTACTGTGTTTCCTATGGGGTTCGAACAGTGAGCTTGCTCAGAACAAAAGAACTGTGCTTCCTACACACACGGGCCATATCTATTTTAACTCTGCTTAGGAAACTGACAAGAACAGTAGCTCCTCTTCAGTCCAATACACTGTACTTGCAAAGAACAGTAGCAAGTGTTGTTTGCACTGTGTATGGCAATAGGAGCGCAATAGTGGCTCTTCTAACCAGAAAAAAACTCTTGCTCATAGGACAAGAAACTGCATGTAATTCAACTCCATTTAGGACTGGTAAACAAACGCTAGCTCACCTTACAAGAACACACTCTGCTTTTGAGAAAAGAGCACTCTTCTACTCTACTGTGTTTCCTATGGGGTCAGAAAGGTGAGCTTGCTCACAACCAAAGAACTGTGCTTCCTACAAACACGGGCCATATCTAGTTCAACTCTTCTTAGGAAACTGACAAGAACAGTATCTCCTCTTCTGTCCAATACACTGTACTTGCAAAGAACAGTAGCGAGTGTTGTTTGCACTGTGTGCGGCAATAGGAGCGCAATAGTGACTCTTCTTACCAGAAAACAACTCTTGCTCAAAGGACAAGAAACTCCATGTAATTCAACTCCATTTAGGACTGGGAAACAAATGCTAGCTCACCTTACAAGAAACACACTCTGGTTTTGAGAAAAGGTCACTCTTCTACTCTTCTGTGTTTCCTATAGGACCAGAACAGTGAGCTTGCTCAGAACAAAAGAACTGTGTTTCCTACACACACGGGCCATATCTCGTTCAACTCTGCTTAGGAAACTGACAAGAACAGTAGCTCCTCTTCAGTCCAATACACTGTACTTGCTGGGAACAGACAGGAATGCTATTTGCCCTGTGTATGGCAATGGGAGCGAAATAGTGACTCTTCTTACTAGAAAACAACTCTTGCTTGTAGGACCAGAAACTGCATGTGATTCAACTACATTTAGGACTGGGAAACAAAAGATAGCTCGCCTTACAAGAAACACACTCTGCTTTTGAGAAAAGAGCACTCTTCTACTCTACTGTGTTTCCTTTAGGGCCAAAACAGTGAGCTTGCTCAGAACAAAAGAACTGTGCTTCCTACACACACGGGCCTTATCTAGTTCAACTCTGCTTAGGAAACTGACAAGAACAGTAGATTCTCTTCAGTCCAATACACTTCACATCCTGGGAACAGACGCCAGTGCTATTTGCCCTGTGTATGTCAAGGCGAGCGCAATAGTGACTCTTCTTACCATAAAACAGCTCTTGCTCATAGGACCAGAAACTGCATGTGATTGAACTCCATTTAGGACTGGGAAACAAACGCTAGCTCGCCTTACAAGAAACACATTCTGCTTTTGAGAAAAGAGCACTCTTCTACTCTACTGTGTTTCCCATAGGGCCAGAAGAGTGAGGATGCTCAGAACAAAAAAAGTGTACTTCTAACACACACGGCCCATATCTAGTTCAACTTTGCTTAGGAAACTGACAAGAACAGTAGATCCTCTTCAGTCCAATACATTGTACATCATGGGAACAGACGCGAGTCCTATTTGCCCTGTGTATGGCAATGGGAGCACAATAGTGACTCTTCTTACTAGAAAACAACTCTTGCTTGTAGGACCAGAAACTGCATGTGATTCAACTACATTTAGGACTGGGAAACAAAAGATAGCTCGCCTTACAAGAAACACACTCTGCTTTTGAGAAAAGAGCACTCTTCTACTCTACTGTGTTTCCTTTAGGGCCAAAACAGTGAGCTTGCTCAGAACAAAAGAACTGGGCTTCCTACACACACGGGCCATATCTAGTTCAACTCTGCTTAGGAAACTGACAAGAACAGTAGATTCTCTTCAGTCCAATACACTTCACATGCTGGGAACAGACGCCAGTGCTATTTGCCCTGTGTATGTCAAGGCGAGCGCAATAGTGACTCTTCTTACCATAAAACAGCTCTTGCTCATAGGACCAGAAACTGCATGTGATTGAACTCCATTTAGGACTGGGAAACAAACGCTAGCTCGCCTTATAAGAAACACATTCTGCTTTTGAGAAAAGAGCACTCTTCTACTCTACTGTGTTTCCCATAGGGCCAGAAGAGTGAGGATGCTCAGAACATAAAAGTGTACTTCTAACACACACGGGCCATATCTAGTTCAACTTTGCTTAGGAAACTGACAAGAACAGTAGATCCTCTTCAGTCCAATACATTGTACATCCTGGGAACAGACGCGAGTCCTATTTGCCCTGTGTATGGCAATGGGAGCACAATAGTGACTCTTCTTACTAGAAAACAACTCTTGCTTGTAGGACCAGAAACTGCATGTGATTCAACTACATTTAGGACTGGGAAACAAAAGCTAGCTCCCCTTACAAGAAACACACTCTGCTTTTGACAAAAGAGCACTCTTCTACTCTACTGTGTTTCCTTTAGGGCCAAAACAGTGAGCTTGCTCAGAACAAAAGAACTGTGCTTCCTACACACACGGGCCATATCTAGTTCAACTCTGCTTAGGGAACTGACAAGAACAGTAGATCCTCTTGAGTCCAATACACTGTACATGCTGGGAAGAGACGCCAGTGCTATTTGCCCTGTGTATGACAATGGGAGGGCAATAGTGACTCTTCTTACCAGAAAACAACTCTTGCTCCTAGGATCAGAAACTGCATGTGATTCAACTCCATTTAGGACTGGAAAACAAACGCTAGCTCGCCTTACAAGAAACACACTCTGCTTTTGAGAAAAGAGCACTGTTCTACTATACTGTGTTTCCTATGGGGTCAGAACAGTGAGCTTGCTCAGAACAAAAGAACTGTGCTTCCTACACACACGGGCCATATCTGGTTCAACTCTGCTTAGGAAACTGACAAGAACAGTAGCTCCTCTTCTGTCCAATACACTGTACTTGCAAAGAACAGTAGAGAGTGTTGTTTGTACTGTGTATGGCAATAGGAGTGCAATAGTGACTCTTCTTACCAGAAAACAACTCTTGCTCATAGGACAAGAAACTGCATGTAATTCAACTCCATTTAGGACTGGGAAACAAATGCTAGCTCACCTTACAAGAAACACACTCTGCTTTTGAGAAAAGAGCACTCTTCTACTCTTCTGTGTTTCCTATAGGACCAGAACAGTGAGCTTGCTCAGATCAAAAGAACTGTGCTTCCTACAAACACGGGCCATATCTCGTTCAACTCTGCTTAGGAAACTGACAAGAACAGTAGCTCCTCTTCAGTCCAATACACTGTACTTGCTGGGAACAGACACGAGTGCTATTTGCACTGTTTATGGCAAAGGGAGCACAATAGTGACTTTCCTTACCAGAAAACATCCCTTGTTCGTAGGACCAGAAACTGCATGTGATTCAACTCCATTTTGGACTGGGAAACAAACGCTAGCTCGCCTTACAAGAAACACACTCTGCTTTTGAGAAAAAAGCACTCTTCTATTCTACTGTGTTTCCTATGGGGTCCGAACAGTGAGCTTGCTCAGAACAAAAGAACTGTGCTTCCTACACACACGGGCCATATCTAGTTCAACTCTGCATAGGAAACTGACAAAAACAGTAGATCATCTTCAGTCCAATACACTGTACATGCTGGGAACAGACGCCAGTGCTATTTGCCCTGTGTATGACAATGGGAGGGCAACAGTGACTCTTCTTACCAGAAAACAACTCTTGCTCGTAGGACCAGAAACTGCATGTGATTCAACTCCATTTAGGACTGGGAAACAAACGCTAGCTCGCCTTACAAGAAACACATTCTGCTTTTGAGATAAGAGCACTCTTCTACTCTACTGTGTTTCCTATAGGGCCAGAAGAGTGAGGTTCCTCAGAACAAAAGAAGTGTACTTCTAAAACACACGGGCCATATCTAGTTCAACTTTGCTTAGGAAGCTGACAAGAACAGTAGATCCTCTTCAGTCCAATACACTGTACATCCTGGGAACAGACGCGAGTCCTTTTTGCCCTGTGTATGGCAATGGGAGCGCAATAGTGACTCTTCTTACCAGGAAAACAACTCTTGCTCATATGATCAGAAACTGCATGTGATTCAACTCCATTTAGGACTGGGAAACAAACGCTAGCTCGCCTTACAAGAAACACACTCTGCTTTTGAGAAAAGAGCACGCTTCTACTCTACTGTGTTTCCTATGGGGTTCGAACAGTGAGCTTGCTCAGAACAAAAGAACTGTGCTTCCTACACACACGGGCCATATCTATTTTAACTCTGCTTAGGAAACTGACAAGAACAGTAGCTCCTCTTCAGTCCAATACACTGTACTTGCAAAGAACAGTAGCAAGTGTTGTTTGCACTGTGTATGGCAATAGGAGCGCAATAGTGGCTCTTCTAACCAGAAAAAAACTCTTGCTCATAGGACAAGAAACTGCATGTAATTCAACTCCATTTAGGACTGGTAAACAAACGCTAGCTCACCTTACAAGAACACACTCTGCTTTTGAGAAAAGAGCACTCTTCTACTCTTCTGTGTTTCCTATAGGACCAAAACAGTGAGCTTGCTCAGAACAAAAGAACTGTGCTTCCTACACACACGGGCTATATCTAGTTCAACTCTGCTTAGGAAACTGACAAGAACAGTAGATCCTTTTCAGTCCAATACACTGTACATGCTGGGAACAGACGCCAGTGCTATTTGCCCTGTGTATGACAATGGGAGGGCAATAGTGACTCTTCTTACCAGAAAACAATTCTTGCTCCTAGGATCAGAAACTGCATGTGATTCAACTCCATTTAGGACTGGGAAACAAACGCTAGCTCGCCTTACAAGAAACACACTCTGCTTTTGAGAAAAGAGTACTCTTCTACTCTACTGTGTTTCCTATGGGGTCAGAAAGGTGAGCTTGCTCACAACCAAAGAACTGTGCTTCCTACACACACGGGCCATATCTAGTTCAACTCTGCTTAGGAAACAGACAAGAACAGTAGCTCCTCTTCAGTGCAATACATTGTACTTGCTGGGAACAGACGCGAGTGCTATTTGCACAGTTTATGGCAAAGGGAACACAATAGTGACTTTTCTTACCAGAAAACATCCCTTGCTCGTAGGACCAGAAACTGCATGTGATTCAACTCCATGTAGGACTGGGAAACAAACGCTAGCTCGCTTTACAAGAAACACACTCTGCTTTTGAGAAAAGAGCACTCTTCTATTCTACTGTTTTTCCTATGGGGTCCGAACAGTGAGCTTGCTCAGAACAAAAGAACTGTGCATCCTACACACACTGGCCATATCTAGTTCAACTCTGCTGAGGAAACTGACAAGAACAGTAGATCCTCTTCAGTCCAATACACTGTACTTGCTGGGAACAGGCGCGAGTACTATTTGCCCTGTGTATAGCAAAGGGAGCACCATAGTGACTCTTCTTACCAGAAAACAACTCTTGCTCGTAGGACCAGAAACTGCATGTGATTCAACTCCATGTAGGACTGGGAAACAAAAGCTAGCTCGCCTTACAAGAAACACACTCTGCTTTTGAGAAAAGAGCACTCTTCTACTCTACTGTGTTTCCTATAGGGCCAAAACAGTGAGCTTCCTCAGAACAAAAGAACTGTGCTTCCTACACACACGGGCTATTACTAGTTCCACTCTGCTTAGGAAAGTGACAAGAACAGTAGATCCTCTTCAGTCCAATACACTGTACATGCTGGGAACATACTCCAGTGCTATTTGCCCTGTGTATGAAAATGGGAGGGCAATAGTGACTCTTCTTACCAGAAAACAATTCTTGCTACTAAGATCAGAAACTGCATGTGATTCAACTCCATTTAGGACTGGGAAACAAACGCTAGCTCGCCTTACAAGAAACACATTCTGCTTTTGAGAAAAGAGCACTCTTCTACTCTACTGTGTTTCCTATGGGGTCTGAAGAGTGAGCTTGCTCAGAACAAAAGAACTGTGCTTCCTACACACACGGGCCATATCTCATTCAACTGTGCTTAGGAAACTAACAAGAAGAGTAGTTCTTCTTCTGTCCAAAACACTGTACTTGCAAAGAACAGTAGAGAGTGTTGTTTGCACT
>NW_026737202.1:0-47211 GCF_949786415.1 Peromyscus eremicus | reverse complement strand
GGACTGGGAAACAAACGCTAGCTTGCCTTAAAAGAAATACACTCTGCTTTTGAGAAAAGAGTACTCTTCTACTCTACTGTGTTTCCTATGGGGTCTGAACAGTGAGCTTGCTCAGAACAAAAGAACTGTGCTTCCTACACACACGGGCCATATGTAGTTCAACTCTGCTTAGGAAACTGACAGGAACAGTAGCTCCTCTTCATTCCAATACACTGTACTTGCTGGGAGCAGAAGCGAGTGCTATTTGCACTGTATATGACATTTGGAGCTCAATAGTGACTCTTCTTACCAGAAAACAACTCTTGCTTGTACGACCAAAAACTGCATGTGATTCAACTCCATTTTGGACTGGGAAACAAACGCTAGCTCGCCTTAAAATAAATACACTCTGCTTTTGAGAAAAGAGCACTCTTCTACTCTACTGTGTTTCCTATGGGTTCCAAACAGTGAGCTTGCTCAGAACAAAATAACTGTGCTTCCTACACACACGGCCATATCTAGTTCAATTCTGCTTAGGAACCTGACAAAAACAGTAGATCCTCTTCAGTACAATACACTGTACATGCTGGGAACAGATGCCATTGCTATTTGCCCTGTGTATGAAAATGGGAGCGTAATACTGACTCTTCTTAAAAGAAAACAACTCTTGCTCATAGGACCAGAAACTGCATGGGATTCAACTCCATTTATGACTTTGAAACGAACGCTAGCTCGCCGTAAAAGAAACACACTCTGCTTTTGAGAAAAGAGCACTCTTCTACTCTACTGTGTTTCCTATGGGGTCCGAACAGTGTGCTTGCTTAGAAAAAAAGAACTGTGCTTCCTACACACACGGGCCATATCTAGTTCAACTCTGCTTAGGAAACTGACAAGAACAGTAGCTCCTCTCCTTTCCAATACACTGTACTTGCTGGGAGCAGACGCGAGTGCTATTTGCACTGTGTGTGGCTAAAGGAGCACAATAGTTACTTTCCTTACCAGAAAACAACTCTTACTCGTAGGACCAAAAATTGCATGTGATTCAACTCCATTTTGGACTGGGAAACAAACGCTAGCTCGCCTTAAAATAAATACACTCTGCTTTTGAGAAAAGAGTGCTCTTCTACTCTACTGTGTTTCCTATGGGGTCTGAACAGTGAGCTTGCTCAGAACAAAAGAACTGTGCTTCCTACACACACGGGCCATATGTAGTTCAACTCTGCATAGGAAACTGACAAGAACAGTAGCTCCTCTTCAGTCCAATACACTGTACTTGCTGGGAGCAGAAGCGAGTGCTATTTGCACTGTATATGACATTGGGAGCTCAATAGTGACTCTTCTTACCAGAAAACAACTCTTGCTCATAGGACCAGAAACTGCATGGGATTCAACTCCGTTTCTGACTGGGAAATAAACACTAGCTAGCCTTACAAGAAACACACTCTGCTTTTGAGAAAAGAGCACTCTTCTACTCTACTGTGTTTCCTATAGGTTCAGAGCAGTGAGCTTGCTTAGAACAAAAGAACTGTGATTCCTACACACACCGGCCATATCTAGTTCAACTCTGCTTAGGAAACTGACAAGAACAGTAGATACTCCTCAGTCCAATACACTGTACATGCTGGGAACAGACGCGAGTGCTATTTGCCCTGTGTATGACAATGGGAGCGTAATTGTGACTCTTCTTACCAGAAAACAACTCTTGCTCGTAGGACCAGAAACTGCATGGGATTCAACTCCATTTATGCCTGGGAAACGAATGCTAGCTCGCCTTACAAGAAACACACTCTGCTTTTGAGAAAAGAGCACTCTTCTACTCTACTGTGTTTCCTATGGTGTCCGAACAGTGAGCTTGCTCAGAAAAAAAGAACTGTGCTTCCTACACACACGGGCCATATATAGTTCAACTCTGCTTAGGAAAGTGAGAAGAACAGTATCTCCTCTTCAGTCCAATACACTGTACTTGCTGGGAGCAGACACTAGTGCTATTTGCACTGTGTATGGCATTTGGAGCGCAATAGTGTCTCTTCTTACCAGAAAACAACTCTTGCTCGTAGAACCAGAAACTGCATGGGATTCAACTTCGTTTCTGACTGGGAAACAAACACTAGCTAGCCTTACAAGAAACACACTCTGCTTTTGAGAAAAGAGCACTCTTCTACTCTACTGTGTTTCCTATAAGGCCAAAACAGTGAGCTTGCTCAGAACAAAAGAACTGTGCTTCCTACACACACGGCCATATCTAGTTCAACTCTGCTTAGAGAACTGACAAGAACAGTAGCTCCTCTTCAGTCCAATACACTGTACTTGCTGGGAACAGACGCGAGTGCTATTTGCACTGTGTATGGCAAGGGAACGCAATAGTGACTCTTCTTACCAGAAAACAACTCTTGCTTGCAGGACCAGAAACTGCGTGGGATTCAACTCCGTTTCTGAATGGGAAACAAACACTAGCTAGCCTTACAAGAAACACACTCTGCTTTTGAGAAAAGAGCACTCTTCTACTCTACTGTGTTTCCAATGGAGTCCGAACAGTGAGCTTGCTCAGAACAAAAGAACTGTGCTTCCTACACACACGGCATTATCTAGTTCAATTCTGATTAGGAACCTGACAAGAGCAGTAGATCCTCTTCAGTCGAAAACACTGTACTTGCTGGGAACAGACGCCAGTGCTATTGGTCCTTTGTATGGCAATGGCAGCGCAAGAGTGACTATTCTTAACATAAAACAACTCTTGCTCATAGGACCAGAAAGTGCATGTGACTCAACTCCATTTAGGACTGGGAAACAAACTCTAGCTCGCTTTACAAGAAACACACTCTGCTTTTGAGAAAAGAGCACTCTTCTACTCTACTGTGTTTCCTATAGGGCCAAAACAGTGAGCTTGCTCAGAAAAAAAGAACTGTGCTTCCTACACACACGGGCCATATCTAGTTCAACTCTTCTTAGGAAACTGAGAAGAACAGTAGCTCCTCTTCAGTCCAATACACTGTACTTGCTGGGAACAGACGGGAGGGCTATTTGCACTATGTATGGCAATGAGAGCGCAATAGTGACTTTCCTTACCAGAAAACAACTCTTGCTCGTAGGACCAGAAACTGCATGTGATTCAACTCCATTTAGGAATGGAAAACAAACGCTAGCTCGCCTTACAAGAAATACACTCTGCTTTTGAGAAAAAAGCACTCTTCTACTCTACTGTGTTCCCTATGGGGTCCGAACAGTGAGCTTGCTCAGAACAAAAAAACTGTGCTTCCTACACACACGGCCATATCTAGTTCAAGTCTGCTTAGGAACCTGACAAGAACAGTAGATCTTCTTCAGTCCAATACACTGTACTTGCTGCGAATAGACACCAGTGCTATTTGTCCTGTGTATGGCATTGGCAGCACAATAGTGAGTCTTCTTACCAGAAAACAACACTTGCTCATAGTACCAAAAACTGCATGGGATTCAACTCCATTTAGGACTGCGAAACAAACGCTAGCTCGCCTTACAAGAAACACACTCCGCTTTAGAGAAAAGAGCACTCTTCTACTCTACTGTGTTTCCTATGGGTTCCAAACAGTGAGCTTGCTCAGAACAAAAGAACTGTGCTTCCTACACACACGGATCATATCTAGTTCAACTCTGCTTAGGAAACTGACAAGAACAGTAGCACCTATTCAGTCCAATACACTGTACTTTCTGGGAACAGACGCGAGTGCTATTTGCACTGTGTATGGCAATGGGAGCGCAATGTGACTTTCCTTATCAGAAAACAACTCTTGTTCGTAGGACCAGAAACTGCATGTGATTCGACTCCATTTAGGACTGGGAAACAAACGCTAGCTTGCCTTAAAAGAAATACACTCTGCTTTTGAGAAAAGAGTACTCTTCTACTCTACTGTGTTTCCTATGGGGTCTGAACAGTGAGCTTGCTCAGAACAAAAGAACTGTGCTTCCTACACACACGGGCCATATGTAGTTCAACTCTGCTTAGGAAACTGACAGGAACAGTAGCTCCTCTTCATTCCAATACACTGTACTTGCTGGGAGCAGAAGCGAGTGCTATTTGCACTGTATATGACATTTGGAGCTCAATAGTGACTCTTCTTACCAGAAAACAACTCTTGCTTGTACGACCAAAAACTGCATGTGATTCAACTCCATTTTGGACTGGGAAACAAACGCTAGCTCGCCTTAAAATAAATACACTCTGCTTTTGAGAAAAGAGCACTCTTCTACTCTACTGTGTTTCCTATGGGTTCCAAACAGTGAGCTTGCTCAGAACAAAATAACTGTGCTTCCTACACACACGGCCATATCTAGTTCAATTCTGCTTAGGAACCTGACAAAAACAGTAGATCCTCTTCAGTCCAATACACTGTACATGCTGGGAACAGACGCCATTGCTATTTGCCCTGTGTATGAAAATGGGAGCGTAATACTGACTCTTCTTAAAAGAAAACAACTCTTGCTCATAGGACCAGAAACTGCATGGGATTCAACTCCATTTATGACTTTGAAACGAACGCTAGCTCGCCGTAAAAGAAACACACTCTGCTTTTGAGAAAAGAGCACTCTTCTACTCTACTGTGTTTCCTATGGGGTCCGAACAGTGTGCTTGCTTAGAAAAAAAGAACTGTGCTTACTACACACACGTGTCATATCTAGTTCAACTCTGCTTAGGAAACTGACAAGAACAGTAGCTCCTCTCCTTTCCAATACACTGTACTTGCTGGGAGCAGACGCGAGTGCTATTTGCACTGTGTGTGGCTAAAGGAGCACAATAGTTACTTTCCTTACCAGAAAACAACTCTTACTCGTAGGACCAAAAACTGCATGTGATTCAACTCCATTTTGGACTGGGAAACAAACGCTAGCTCGCCTTAAAATAAATACACTCTGCTTTTGAGAAAAGAGTGCTCTTCTACTCTACTGTGTTTCCTATGGGGTCTGAACAGTGAGCTTGCTCAGAACAAAAGAACTGTGCTTCCTACACACACGGGCCATATGTAGTTCAACTCTGCATAGGAAACTGACAAGAACAGTAGCTCCTCTTCAGTCCAATACACTGTACTTGCTGGGAGCAGAAGCGAGTGCTATTTGCACTGTATATGACATTTGGAGCTCAATAGTGACTCTTCTTACCAGAAAACAACTCTTGCTTGAACGACCAAAAACTGCATGTGATTCAACTCCATTTAGGACTGGGAAACAAACGCTAGCTCTCCATACAAGAAACACACTCTGCTTTTGAGAAAAGAGCACGCTTCTACTCTACTGTGTTTCCCATAGGGCCAGAACAGTGAGCTTGCTCAGAACATAATAACTGTGCTTCCTACACACACTGGCCATATCTAGTTCAACTCTGCTTAGGAACCTGACAAGAACAGTAGATCCTCTTCAGTCCAATACACTGTACTTGCTGGGAACAGACGCGAGTGCTATTTGCACTGTGTATATCAATGAGAGCGCAATAGTGACTTTCCTTACCAGAAAACAACTCTTGCTCATAGGACTACAAACTGCATGTGATACAACGCCATTTAGGACTGGGAAACAAATGCTAGCTCGCCTTACAAGAAACACACTCTGCTTTTGAGAAAAGAGCACTCTTCTACTCTACGGAGTTTCCTATGAGGTCCGAACAGTGAGCTTGCTCAGAACAAAAGAACTGTGCTTCCTACATACACGGCCATATCTAGTTCAATTCTGCTTAGGAACCTGACAAGAACAGTAGATCCTCTTCAGTCCAATACACTGTACATGCTGGGAACAGACAACAGTGCTACTTGTCCTGTGTATGGCAATGGCAGCGCAATAGTGGCTTTCCTTACCAGAAAACAACTCTTGCTCGTAGGACCAGAAACTGCATGTGATTCAACTCCATTTAGGACTGGGAAACAAACGCTAGCTCGCGTTATAAGAAACACACTCTGCTTTTGAGAAAAGAACACTCTTCTACTCTGCTGTGTTTCCTATGGGGTCTGAACAGTGAGCTTGCTCAGAACAAAAGAACTGTGCTTCCTACACACACGATCATGTCTAGTTCAATTCTGCTTAGGAACCTGACAAGAACAGTAGATCCTATTCAGTCCAATACACTGTACTTGCTGGGAACAGACGCGAGTGCTATTTGTCCTGTGGATGGCAATGGCAGCGCAATAGTGACTCTTCTTACCAGAAAACAACTCTTGCTCCTAGGACCAGAAACTGCATGTGATTCAACTCCATTTAGGACTGGGAAACAAATGCTAGCTCGCCTTACAAGAAACACACTCTGCTTTAGAGAAAAGAGCACTCTTCTACTCTACTGTGTTTCCTATAGGGCCAGAACAGTGAGCTTGCTCAGAACAAAAGAACTGTGCTTCCTACACACACGGCATTATCTAGTTCAACTCTGCTTAGGAAACTGACAAGAACAGTAGATCCTCCTCAGTCCAATACACTGTACATGCTGGGAACAGACACCCGTGCTATTTGCCCTGTGTATGACAATGGGAGCGTAATTGTGACTCTTCTTACCAGAAAACAACTCTTGCTCGTAGGACCGGAAACTGCATGGGATTCAACTCCATTTATGACTGGGAAACGAATGCTAGCTCGCCTTACAAGAAACACACTCTGCTTTTGAGAAAAGAGCACTCTTCTACTCTACTGTGTTTCCTATGGTGTCCAAACAGGGAGCTTGATCAGGACAAAAGAACTGTGCTTCCTACACACACGGACCATATGTAGTTCAACTCTGCTTAGGAAACTGACAAGAACAGTAGCTCCTATTCAGTCCAATACACTGTACTTGCTGGGAAAAGCCTCGAGTGCTATTTGCCCTGTGTATGGCAATTGGAGCGCAATAGTGACTTTCCTTAGCAGAAAACAACTCTTGTTCGTAGGATCAGAAACTGCATGTGATTCAACTCCATTTAGGACTAGGAAACAAACGCTAGCTCGCCTTACAAGAAACACACTCTGCTTTTGAGAAAAGAGCACTCTTCTACTTTACTGTGTTTCCTATGGAGTCTGAACAGTGAGCTTGCTCAGAACAAAAGAAATGTCCTTCCTACACACACGGCCCTATCTAGTTCAATTCTGCTTAGGAACCTGACAAGAGCAGTAGATCCTCTTCAGTCCAATACACTGTACTTGCTGGGAACAGACACCAGTGCTATTTGTCCTGTGTATGGCAATGGGATCGCAGTAGTGACTCTTCTTAAAGGAAAACAACTCTTGCTCGTAGGACCAGAAACTTCGTGTGATTCAACTCTGTTTCTGACTGGGAAACAAACACTAGCTAGCCTTACAAGAAACACACTCTGCTTTTGAGAAAAGAGCACTCGCCTATTCTACTGTGTTTCCTATGTGGTCCGAACAGCGAGCTTGCTCAGAACAAAAGAACTGGGCTTCCTACACACACGGGCCATATCTACTTCAACTCTGCTTAGGAAACTGACAAGAACAGTAGATCCTCTTCAGTCCAATACACTGTACATGCTGGGAACAGACGCCATTGCTATTTGCCCTGTGTATGAAAATGGGAGCGTAATAGTGACTCTTCATAAAAGAAAACAACTCTTGCTCATAGGACCAGAAACTGCCTGTGACTCAACTCTATTTAGGACTGGGAAACAAATGCGAGCTCGCCTTACAAGAAATACACTCTACTTTAGAGAAAAGAGCACTCTTCTACTCTACTGTGTTTCCTATAGGGCCATAACAGTGAGCTTGCTCAGAACATAATAACTGTGCTTCCTACACACACCGGCCATATCTAGTTCAACTCTGCTTAGGAACCTGACAAGAACAGTAGATCCTCTTCAGTCCAATACACTGTACTTGCTGGGAACAGACGCGAGTGCTATTTGCACTGTGTATGGCAATGAGAGCGCAATAGTGACTTTCCTTACCAGAAAACAACTCTTGCTCGTAGGACCAGAAACTGCATGTGATTCAACTCCATTTAGGACTGGGAAACAAACGCTAGCTTGCCTTAAAAGAAATACACTCTGCTTTTGAGAAAAGAGTACTCTTCTACTCTACTGTGTTTCCTATGGGGTCTGAACAGTGAGCTTGCTCAGAACAAAAGAACTGTGCTTCCTACACACACGGGCCATATGTAGTTCAACTCTGCTTAGGAAACTGACAGGATCAGTAGCTCCTCTTCATTCCAATACACTGTACTTGCTGGGAGCAGAAGCGAGTGCTATTTGCACTGTATATGACATTTGGAGCTCAATAGTGACTCTTCTTACCAGAAAACAACTCTTGCTTGTACGACAAAAAACTGCATGTGATTCAACTCCATTTAGGACTGGGAAACAAACGCTAGCTCTCCTTACAAGAAACACACTCTGCTTTTGAGAAAAGAGCACGCTTCTACTCTACTGTGTTTCCTATAGGGCCAGAACAGTCAGCTTGCTCAGAACAAAAGAACTGTGCTTCCTACACACACGGGCCATATCTAGTTCAACTCTGCTTAGGAAACTGACAAGAAGAGTAGATCCTCTTCAGTCCAATACACTGTACCTGCTGGGAACAGACGCCAGTGCTATTTGTCCTGTGGATGGCAATGGCAGCGCAATAGTGACTCTTCTTACCATAAAACAACTCTTGCTCCTAGGACCAAAAACTGCCTGTGACTCAACTCCATTTAGGACTGGGAAACAAACGCGAGCTCACCTTACAAGAAATACACTCTGCTTTAGAGAAAAGAGCACTCTTCTACTCTACTGTGTTTCCTATAGGGCCAGAACAGTGAGCTTGCTCAGAACATAAGAACTGTGCTTCCTACGCACACGGGCCATATCTAGTTCATCTCTGCTTAGGAACCTGACAAGAACAGTAGATCCTCTTCAGTCCAATACACTGTACTTGCTGGGAACAGACGCGAGTGCTATTTGCACTGTGTATGGCAATGAGAGCACAATAGTGACTTTCCTTACCAGAACACAACTCTTGCTTATAGGACCACAAACTGCATGGGATTCAACTCCATTTATTACTGGGAAAAGAATGCTAGCTCGCCTTACAAGAAACACACTCTGCTTTTGAGAAAAGAGCACTCTTCTACTCTACTGTGTTTCCTATGGTGTCCAAACAGTGAGCTTGCTCAGAAAAAAAGAACTGTGCTTCCTACACACACGGGCCATATCTAGTTCAACTATGCTTAGGAAACTGACAAGAACAGTAGATCCTCCTCAGTCCAATACACTGTACATGCTGGGAACGGACACCCGTGCTATTTGCCCTGTGTATGACAATGGGAGCGTAATTGTGACTCTTCTTACCAGAAAACAACTCTTGCTCGTAGGACTGGAAACTGCATGGGATTCAACTCCATTTATGACTGGGAAAAGAATGCTAGCTCGCCTTACAAGAAACACACTCTGCTTTTGAGAAAAGAGCACTCTTCTACTCTACTGTGTTTCCTATGGTGTCCAAACAGTGAGCTTGCTCAGAAAAAAAGAACTGTGCTTCCTACACACACGGGCCATATATAGTTCAACTCTGCTTAGGAAACTGACAAGAACCGTATCTCCTCTTCAGTCCAATACACTGTACTTGCTGGGAGCAGACACGAGTTCTATTTGCACTGTGTATGGCAATGGGAGCGCAATAGTGACTCTTCTTACCAGAAAACAACTCTTGCTCGTAGGACCAGAAACTGCATGGGATTCAACTTCGTTTCTACTGGGAAACAAACACTAGCTAGCCTTACAAGAAACACACTCTGCTTTTCAGAATAGAGCACTCTTCTACTCTACTGTGTTTCCTATAGGGCCAGAACAGTGAGCTTGCTCAGAAAAAAAGAACTGTGCTTCCTACACACACGGGCCATATCTAGTTCAACTCTGCTTAGAAAACTGACAAGAACAGTAGCTCCTCTTCAGTCCAATACACTGTACTTGCTAGGAACAGACGCGAGTGCTATTTGCAATGTGTATGGCAAGGGAACGCAATAGTGACTCTTTTTACGAGAAAACAACTCTTGCTTGCAGGACCAGAAACTGCGTGGGATTCAACTCCGTTTCTGACTGGGAAACAAACACTAGCTCGCCTTACAAGAAACACACTCTGCTTTTGAGAAAAGAGCACTCTTCTACTCTACGGTGTTTCCTATGGGGTCCAAACAGTGAGCTTGCTCAGAACAAAAGAACTGTGCTTCCTACACACATGGACCATATCTAGTTCAACTCTGCTTAGGAAACTGACAAGAACAGTAGCTCCTGTTCAGTCCAATACACTGTACTTGCTGGGCACAGATGCGAGTGCTATTTGCACTGTGTATGGCAATTGGAGCACAATAGTGACTCTTCTTACAGAAAACAACTCTTGCTCGTAGGACCAAAAACTGCATGTGACTCAACTCCATTTAGGACTGGGAAACAAACCCGAGCTCGCCTTACAAAAAACACACTCTGCTTTAGAGAAAATAGCACTCTTCTACTCTACTGTGTTTCCTATAGGGCCAGAACAGTGAGCTTGCTCAGAACAAAAGAACTGTGCTTCCTACACAAGGGCCATATATAGTTCAACTCTGCTCAGGAAACTGACAAGAACAGTAGCTCCTATTCATTCCAATACACTCTACTTGCTGGGAACAGACGCGAGTGCTATTTGCACTGTGTATGGCATTTGGAGCGCAATAGTGACTCTTCTTACCAGAAAACAACTCTTGCTCGTAGGACCAAAAACTGCATGTGATTCAACTCCCTTTAGGACTTTGAAACGAACGCTAGCTCGCCTTAAAAGAAACACACTCTGCTTTTGAGAAAAGAGCACTCTTCTACTCTACTGTGTTTCCTATGGGGTCCGAACAGTGAGCTTGCTTAGAAAAAAAGAACTGTGCTTACTACACACACGTGTCATATCTAGTTCATCTCTGCTTAGGAAACTGACAAGAACAGTAGCTCCTCTCCTTTCCAATACACTGTACTTGCGGGGAGCAGATGCGAGTGCTATTTGCACTGTGTGTGGCTAAAGGAGCACAATAGTTACTTTCCTTACCAGAAAACAACTCTTACTCGTAGGACCAAAAACTGCATGTGATTCAACTCCATTTTGGACTGGGAAACAAACGCTAGCTCGCCTTAAAATAAATACACTCTGCTTTTGAGAAAAGAGTACTCTTCTACTCTACCCTGTTTCCTATGGGGTCTGAACAGTGAGCTTGCTCAGAACAAAAGAACTGTGCTTCCTACACACACGGGCCATATGTAGTTCAACTCTGCATAGGAAACTGACAAGAACAGTAGCTCCTCTTCAGTCCAATACACTGTACTTGCTGGGAGCAGAAGCGAGTGCTATTTGCACTGTATATGACATTGGGAGCTCAATAGTGACTCTTCTTACCAGAAAACAACTCTTGCTCATAGGACCAGAAACTGCATGGGATTCAACTCCGTTTCTGACTGGGAAACAAACACTAGCTAGCCTTACAAGAAACACACTCTGTTTTGAGAAAAGAGCACTCTTCTACTCTACTGTGTTTCCTATAGGTTCAGAGCAGTGAGCTTGCTTAGAACAAAAGAACTGTGCTTCCTACACACACGGGCCATATCTAGTTCAACTCTGCTTAGGAAATTGACAAGAACAGTTACTCCTCTTCAGTCCAATACACTGTACATGCTGGGAACAGACGCGAGTGCTATTTGCACTGTGTATGACAATGGGAACGCAATAGTGACTCTTCTTACCAGAAAACAACTCTTGCTCATAGGAGGAGAAACTGCATGGGATTCAACTCCATTTAGGACTGGGAAACAAACGTTAGCTAGCATTACAAGAAACACACTCTGCTTTAGAGAAAAGAGCACTCTTCTACTCTACTGTGTTTCCTATAGGGCCAGAACAGTGAGCTTGCTCAGAACAAAAGAACTGTGCTTCCCCCACACGGGCCATATCTAGTTCAACTCTGCTAAGGAAACTGACAAGAACAGTAGCTCCTCTTCAGTCCAATACACTGTACTTGCTGGGAACACACGCCAGTGCTATTTGTCCTGTGTACGGCAATGGCAGTGCAATAGTGACTATTTTTACCATAAAACAATTCTTGCTCGTAGGACCAGAAACTGCTGTGATTCAACTCCATTTAGGACTGGGAAACAAACACTAGCTCGCCTTACAAGAAACATACTCTGCTTTAGAGAAAAGAGTACTCTTCTACTCTACTGTGTTTCCTATAGGGCCAGAACAGTGAGCTAGCTCAGAACAAAAGAACTGTGCTTCCCACAAGGGACATATCTAGTTCAACTCTGCTTAGAAATCTGACAAGAACAGTAGCTCCTCTTCATTCTGATACACTGTACTTGCTGGGAACAGACGTGAGTGCTATTTTCACTGTGTATGGCAATAAGAGCGCAATAGTGACTTTCCTTACTAGAAAACAACTCTTGCTCGTAGGACCAGAAACTGCATGTGATTCAACTCCATTTAGGACTGGGAAACAAATGCTAGCTCGCCTTACATGAAACACACTCTGCTTTTGAGAAAGAGCACTCTTCTACTCTACTGTGTTTCCTATGGTGTTCGAACAGTGAGCTTGCTCAGAACAAAAGAACTGTGCTTCCTACACACACGGCCATATCTAGTTCAAGTCTGCTTAGGAACCTGACAAAAACAGTAGATCCTCTTCATTCCAATACACTGTACTTGCTGGGAACAGACGCCAGTGCTGTTTGTCCTGTGTACGGGATTGGCAGCGCAATAGTGATGATTCTTACCATAAAACAACTCTTGCTCATAGGACCAGAAACCGCATGTGATTCAACTCCATTTAGGACTGGGAAACAAATGCTAGCTCGCCTTACATGAAACACACTCTGCTTTTGAGAAAAGAGCACTCTTCTACTCTACTGTGTTTCCTATGGGGTCCGAACAGTGAGCTTGCTCAGAACAAATGAACTGTGCTTCCTACACACACGGGCCATATCTAGTTCAACTCTGCTTACGAAACTGACAAGAAGAGTAGCTCCTCTTCATCCGATACACTGTATTTGCTGGGAACAGACGCGAGTGATATTTGCACTGTGTATGGCAATGGGAGCGCAATAGTGACTTTCCTTACCAGAAATCAACTCTTGTTCGTAGGACCAGAAACTGCATGTGATTCAACTCCATTTAGGACTAGGAAACAAACGCTAGCTCGCCTTACAAGAAACACACTCTGCTTTTGAGAAAAGAGCACTCTTCTACTCTACTGTGTTTCCTATAGGGCCAGAAGAGTGAGCTTGCTCAGAACAAAAGAACTGTGCTTCCTACACACACGGGCCATATCTAGTTCAACTCTACTTAGGAACTTGACAAGAATAGTAGATCCTCTTCATTCCAATACACTGTACTTGCTGGGAACAGACGCCAGTGCTATTTGTCCTGTGTATGGCAATGGCAGCACAATAGTGACTCTTCTTACCAGAAAACAACTCTTGCTCGTAGGACCAGAAACTGCATGATAATCAACTCCATTTAGGACTGCGAAACAAACGCTAGCTTGCCTTACTAGAAACACACTCTGATTTAGAGAAAAGAGCACTCTTCTACTCTACTGTGTATCCTATGGGGTCCAAACAGTGAGCTTGCTCAGAACAAAAGAACTGTGCTTCCTACACACACTGATCATATCTAGTTCAACTCTGCTTAGGAAACTGAGAAGACCAGTAGCACCTATTCAGACCAATACACTGTACTTGCTGGGAACAGACGCGAATGCTATTTGCACTGTGTATGGCAATGGGAGCACAATGTGACTTTCCTTACCACAAAACAACTCTTGTTCGTAGGATCAGAAACTGCATGTGATTCAACTCCATTTAGGACTAGGAAACAAACGCTAGCTCGCCTTACAAGAAACACACTCTGCTTTTGAGAAAAGAGCACTCTTCTACTCTACTGTGTTTCCTATGGGGTCCAAACAGTGAGCTTGCTCAGAACAAAAGAACTGTGCTTCCTACACACGGGCCATATCTAGTTCAACTCTGCTTAGGAAACTGACAAGAAGAGTAGCTCCTCTTCATCCGATACACTGTATTTGCTGGGAACAGACGCGAGTGATATTTGCACTGTTTATGGCAATGGGAGCGCAATAGTGACTTTCCTTACCAGAAATCAACTCTTGTTCGTAGGACCAGAAACTGCATGTGATTCAACTCCATTTAGGACTAGGAAACAAACGCTAGCTCGCCTTACAAGAAACACACTCTGCTTTTGAGAAAAGAGCACTCTTCTACTCTACTGTGTTTCCTATAGGGCCAGAAGAGTGAGCTTGCTCAGAATAAAAGAACTGTGTTTCCCTCGCTCGGGCCATTCTAGTTCAACTCTGCCTAGGAAACTGACAAGAACAGTAGATCCTCTTCATTCCAATACACTGTACTTGCTGGGAACAGACAAGAGTGCTATTTGCACTGTGTATGGCAATGGGAGCACAAAAGTGACTTTCCTTACCAGAAAACATCTCTTGATCGTAGGACAGAAACTGCATGTGATTTAACTCCATTTAAGACTGGGAAACAAATGCTAGCTTGCCTTACAAGAAACACACTCTACTTTTGAGAAAAGAGCACTCTTCTACACTACTGTGTTTCCTATGGGGTCCGAACAGTGAGCTTGCTCTGAACAAAAGAACTGTGCTTCCTACACACACGGCCATATCTAGTTCCATTCTGCTTAGGAACTTGACAAGAACAGTAGATCCTCTTCAGTCCAATACACTGTACTTGCTGGGAACAGACGCCAGTGCTATTTGTCCTGTGTATGGCAATGGCAGCGCAATAGTGACTCTTCTTACCATAAAACAACTCTTGCTCATAGGACCAGAAACTGCATGTGATTCAACTCCATTTAGGACTGGGAAACAAACGCTAGCTCGCCTTAAAAGAAACACACTCTGCTTTAGAGAAAAGAGCACTCTTCTATTCTACTGTGTTTCCTATAGGGTTAGAAGAGTGAGCTTGCTCAGAACAAAAGAACTGTGCTTCGTACACACGGGCCATATCTAGTTCAACTCTGCTTAGGAAACTGACAAGAACAGTAGCTCCTATTCAGTCCAATACACTGTACTTGCTGGGAACAGACGCGAGTGTTATTTGCACTGTGTATGGCATTTGGAGTGCAATAGTGACTCTTCTTACCAGAAAACAACTCTTGCACGTAGGACCAAAAACTGCCTGTGACTCAACTCCATTTAAGACTGGGAAACTAACGCGAGCTCGCCTTACAAGAAACACACTCTGCTTTAGAGAAAAGAGCACTCTTCTACTCTACTGTGTTTCCTATGGGGTCCGAACAGTGAGCTTGCTCAGAACAAAAGAACTGTGCTTCCTACACACACGGCCATATCTAGTTCAATTCTGCTTAGGAAACTGACAAGAACTGTAGTTCCTCTTCAGTCCAATACACTGTACTTGCTGCGAACAGATGCCAGTGCTATTTGTCCTGTGTATGGCAATGGCAGCACAATAGTGACTCTTCTTACCAGAAAACAACTCTTGCTCGTAGGACCAGAAACTGCATGATATTCAACTCCATTTAGGACTGTGAAACAAACGCTAGCTTGCCTTACTAGAAACACACTCTGATTTAGAGAAAAGAGCACTCTTCTACTCTACTGTGTATCCTATGGGGTCCAAACAGTGAGCTTGCTCTGAACAAAAGAACTGTGCTTCCTACACACACTGATCATATCTAGTTCAACTCTGCTTAGGAAACTGAGAAGAACAGTAGCACCAATTCAGACCAATACACTGTACTTGCTGGGAACAGACGCGAGTGCTATTTGCACTGTGTATGGCAATGGGAGCACAATGTGACTTTCCTTACCACAAAACAACTCTTGTTCGTAGGACCAGAAACTGCATGTGATTCAACTCCATTTAGGACTAGGAAACAAACGCTAGCTCGCCTTACAAGAAACACACTCTGCTTTTGAGAAAAGAGCACTCTTCTACTCTACTGTGTTTCTTATGGGGTCCAAACAGTGAGCTTGCTCAGAACAAAAGAACTGTGCTTCCTACACACGGGCCATATCTAGTTCAACTCTACTTAGGAAACTGACAAGAAGAGTAGCTCCTCTTCATCCGATAAACTGAACATGCTGGGAACAGACGCGAGTGTTATTTGCACTGTGTATGGCAATGGGAGCGCAATAGTGACTTTCCTTACCAGAAAAAAACTCTTGTTCGTAGGACCAGAAACTGCATGTGATTCAACTCCATTTAGGACTAGGAAACAAACGCTAGCTCGCCTTACAAGAAACACACTCTGCTTTTGAGAAAAGAGCACTCTTCTACTCTACTGTGTTTCCTATAGGGCCAGAAGAGTGAGCTTGCTCAGAACAAAAGAACTGTGCTTCCTACACACACGGGCCATATGTAGTTCAATTCTGCTTTGGAACCTGACAAGAACAGTAGATCCTCTTCAGTCCAATACACTGTACTTGCTGGGAACACACGCCATTGCTATTTGTCCTGTGTACGGCAATGGCAGTGCAATAGTGACTATTTTTACCATAAAACAACTCTTGCTCGTAGGACCAGAAACTGCATGTGATTCAACTCCATTTAGGACTGGGAAACAAACACTAGCTCGCCTTACAAGAAACATACTCTGCTTTAGAGAAAAGAGTACTCTTCTACTCTACTGTGTTTCCTATAGGGCCAGAACAGTGAGCTTGCTCAGAACAAAAGAACTGTGCTTCCCACACGGGACATATCTAGTTCAACTCTGCTTAGGAAACTAACAAGAACAATAGCTCCTCTTCATTCTGATACACTGTACTTGCTGGGAACAGACGCGAGTGCTATTTGCACTGTGTATGGCAATGAGAGCGCAATAGTGACTTTACTTACTAGAAAACAACTCTTGCTCGTAGGACCAGAAACTGCATGTGATTCAACTCCATTTAGGACTGGGAAACAAATGCTAGCTCGCCTTACATGAAACACACTCTGCTTTTGAGAAAAGAGCACTCTTCTACTCTACTGTGTTTCCTATGGGGTCCAAACAGTGAGCTTGCTCAGAACAAATGAACTGTGCTTCCTACACACACGGGCCATATCTAGTTCAACTCTGCTTAGGAAACTAACAAGAACAGTAGATCCACTTCAGTCCAATACACTGTACTTGCTGGGAACAGACACGAGTGCTATTTGCACTGTGTATGGCAATGGGAGCGCAATAGTGACTTTCCTTACCAGAAAACAACTCTTGCTCGTAGTACCAGAAACTGCATGTGATTCAACTCTGTTTAGGACTGGGAAACAAACACTAGCTCGCCGTACAAGAAACACACTCTGCTTTTGAGAAAAGAGCACTCTTCTAATCTACTGTGTTTCCTATGGGGTCCGAACAGTGAGCTTGCTCAGAACAAAAGAACTGTGCTTCCCACGCACGGGCCATATCTAGTTCAACTCTGCCTAGGAAACTGACAAGAACAGTAGCTCCTCTTCAGTCCGATACACTGTACTTGCTGGGAACAGACGCGAGTGCTATTTGCACTGTGTATGGCAATGGGAGCACAAAAGTGACGTTCCTTACCAGAAAACAACTCTTGATCGTAGGACAGAAACTGCATGTGATTCAACTCCATTTAAACTGCCAAACAAATGCTAGCTTGCCTTACAAGAAACACACTCTACTTTTGAGAAAAGAGCACTCTTCTACACTGCTGTGTTTCCTTTGGCGTCCAAACAGTGAGCTTGCTCAGAACAAAAGAACTGTGCTTCCTACACACGGGCAATATCTAGTTCAACTCTGCTTAGGAAACTGACAAGAACAGTAGCACCTATTCAGTCCACTACACTGTACTTGCTGGGAACAGACGCGAGTGCTATTTGCACTGTGTATGGCAATGGGAGCGCAATGTGACTTTCCTTACCAGAAAACAACTCTTGTTTATAGGACCAGAAATTGCATGTGATTCAACTCCATTTAGTACTGGGAAACAAACGCTAGCTCTCCTTACATGAAAGACACTCTGCTTTTGAGAAAAGAGCACTCTTCTACTCTACTGTGTTTCCTATGGGGTCCGAACAGTGAGCTTGCTCAGAACAAAAGAACTGTGCTTCCTACACACACGGCCATATCTAGTTCAATTCTGCTTAGGAACCTGACAAGAACAGTAGATCTTCTTCAGTGCAATACACTGTACTTGCTGGGAACAGACGCCAGTGCTATTTGTCCTGTGTATGGCAATGGCAGTGCAATAGTGACTCTTCTTACCATAAAACAACTCTTGCTCATCTGACCTGAAACTGCATGTGATTCAACTCCATTTAGGTCTGGGAAACAAACGCTAGCTCGCCTTAAAAGAAACACACTCTGCTTTAGAGAAAAGAGCACTCTTCTACTCTACTGTGTTTCCTATAGGGTTAGAAGAGTGAGCTTGCTCAGAACAAAAGAACTGTGCTTCGTACACACGGTCCATATCTAGTTCAACTCTGCTTAGGAAACTGACAAGAACAGTAGCTCCTATTCAGTCCAATACACTGTACTTGCTGGGAACAGACGCGAGTGCTATTTGCACTGTGTATGGCAAGGAGAGCGCAATGTGACTTTCCTTATCAGAAAACAACTGTTGTTCATAGGACCAGAAACTGCATGGGATTCAACTCCATTTAGGACTAGGAAACAAACGCTAGCTCGCCTTACAAGAAACACACTCTGCTTTTGAGAAAATAGCACTCTTCTACTCTACTGTGTTTCTTATAGTACCAGAACAGTGAGCTTGCTCAGAACAAAAGAACTGTGCTTCCTACACACACGGGCCATATCTAGTTCAACTCTGCTTAGGAAACTGACAAGAATAGTAGCTCCTCTTCAGTCCAATACACTGTACTTGCTGGGAACAGACGCGAGTGCTATTTGCACTGTGTATGGCAATGGGAGCACAATAGTGACTTTCCTTACCAGAAAACAACTCTTGCTCGTAGGACCAGAAACTGCACGTGATTCAACTCCATTTAGGAATGGGAAACAAATGCTAGCTCGCCTTACAAGAAACAAACTCTGCTTTTGAGAAAAGAGCACTCTTCTACTCTACTGTGTTTCCTATGGGGTCCGAAAAGTGAGCTTGCTCAGAACAAAAGAACTGTGCTTCCTACACACACGGCCATATCTAGTTCAACTCTGCCTAGGAAACTGACAAGAACAGTAGATCCTCTTCAGTCCAATACACTGTACTTGCTGGGAACAGACGCCAGTGCTATTTGTCCTGTGTATGGCAATGGCAGCGCAATAGTGACTCTTCTTTCCATAAAATAACTCTTGCTCGTAGGACCAGAAACTGCATGTGATTCAACTCCATTTAGGACTGGGAAACAAACACTAGCTCGCCGTACAAGAAACACACTCTGCTTTTGAGAAAAGAGCACTGTTCTAATCTACTGTGTTTCCTATGGGGTCCGAACAGTGAGCTTGCTCAGAACAAAAGAACTGTGCTTCCCACGCACGGGCCATATCTAGTTCAACTCTGCCTAGGAAACTGACAAGAACAGTAGCTCCTCTTCAGTCCGATACACTGTACTTGCTGGGAACAGACGCGAGTGCTATTTGCACTGTGTATGGCAATGGGAGCACAAAAGTGACGTTCCTTACCAGAAAACAACTCTTGATCGTAGGACAGAAACTGCATGTGATTCAACTCCATTTAAACTGCCAAACAAATGCTAGCTTGCCTTACAAGAAACACACTCTACTTTTGAGAAAAGAGCACTCTTCTACACTGCTGTGTTTCCTTTGGCGTCCAAACAGTGAGCTTGCTCAGAACAAAAGAACTGTGCTTCCTACACACGGGCAATATCTAGTTCAACTCTGCTTAGGAAACTGACAAGAACAGTAGCACCTATTCAGTCCACTACACTGTACTTGCTGGGAACAGACGCGAGTGCTATTTGCACTGTGTATGGCAATGGGAGCGCAATGTGACTTTCCTTACCAGAAAACAACTCTTGTTTATAGGACCAGAAATTGCATGTGATTCAACTCCATTTAGTACTGGGAAACAAACGCTAGCTCTCCTTACATGAAAGACACTCTGCTTTTGAGAAAAGAGCACTCTTCTACTCTACTGTGTTTCCTATGGGGTCCGAACAGTGAGCTTGCTCAGAACAAAAGAACTGTGCTTCCTACACACACGGCCATATCTAGTTCAATTCTGCTTAGGAACCTGACAAGAACAGTAGATCTTCTTCAGTGCAATACACTGTACTTGCTGGGAACAGACGCCAGTGCTATTTGTCCTGTGTATGGCAATGGCAGTGCAATAGTGACTCTTCTTACCATAAAACAACTCTTGCTCATCTGACCTGAAACTGCATGTGATTCAACTCCATTTAGGTCTGGGAAACAAACGCTAGCTCGCCTTAAAAGAAACACACTCTGCTTTAGAGAAAAGAGCACTCTTCTACTCTACTGTGTTTCCTATAGGGTTAGAAGAGTGAGCTTGCTCAGAACAAAAGAACTGTGCTTCGTACACACGGTCCATATCTAGTTCAACTCTGCTTAGGAAACTGACAAGAACAGTAGCTCCTATTCAGTCCAATACACTGTACTTGCTGGGAACAGACGCGAGTGCTATTTGCACTGTGTATGGCAAGGAGAGCGCAATGTGACTTTCCTTATCAGAAAACAACTGTTGTTCATAGGACCAGAAACTGCATGGGATTCAACTCCAT
This sequence comes from Peromyscus eremicus, assembly GCF_949786415.1. Lineage (NCBI taxonomy): Eukaryota > Metazoa > Chordata > Mammalia > Rodentia > Cricetidae > Peromyscus > Peromyscus eremicus. Next base: position 26,584 of record NW_026737202.1, on the reverse strand, counting down.
TTAGGACTAGGAAACAAACGCTAGCTCGCCTTACAAGAAACACACTCTGCTTTTGAGAAAATAGCACTCTTCTACTCTACTGTGTTTCTTATAGTACCAGAACAGTGAGCTTGCTCAGAACAAAAGAACTGTGCTTCCTACACACACGGGCCATATCTAGTTCAACTCTGCTTAGGAAACTGACAAGAATAGTAGCTCCTCTTCAGTCCAATACACTGTACTTGCTGGGAACAGACGCGAGTGCTATTTGCACTGTGTATGGCAATGGGAGCACAATAGTGACTTTCCTTACCAGAAAACAACTCTTGCTCGTAGGACCAGAAACTGCACGTGATTCAACTCCATTTAGGAATGGGAAACAAATGCTAGCTCGCCTTACAAGAAACAAACTCTGCTTTTGAGAAAAGAGCACTCTTCTACTCTACTGTGTTTCCTATGGGGTCCGAAAAGTGAGCTTGCTCAGAACAAAAGAACTGTGCTTCCTACACACACGGCCATATCTAGTTCAACTCTGCCTAGGAAACTGACAAGAACAGTAGATCCTCTTCAGTCCAATACACTGTACTTGCTGGGAACAGACGCCAGTGCTATTTGTCCTGTGTATGGCAATGGCAGCGCAATAGTGACTCTTCTTTCCATAAAATAACTCTTGCTCGTAGGACCAGAAACTGCATGTGATTCAACTCCATTTAGGACTGGGAAACAAATGCTAGCTCGCCTTACAAGAAACACACTCTGCTTTTGAGAAAAGAGCACTCTTCTACTCTACTGTTTTTCCTATAGGGCCAGAACAGTGAGCTTGCTCAGAACAAAAGAACTGTGCTTCCCACGCACGGGCCATATCTAGTTCAACTCTGCCTAGGAAACTGAGAAGAACAGTAGCTCCTCTTCAGTCCGATACACTGTACTTGCTGGGAACAGACGCGAGTGCTCTTTGCACTGTGTATGGCAATGGGAGCACAAAAGTGACTTTCCTTACCAGAAAACAACTCTTGATCATAGGACAGAAACTGCATGTGATTCAACTCCATTTAAGACTGGGAAACAAACGCTAGCTTGCCTTACAAGAAACACACTCTACTTTTGAGAAAAGAGCACTCTTCTACACTACTGTGTTTCCTATGGGGTCCGAACAGTGTGCTTGCACTGAACAAAAGAACTGTGCTTCCTACACACACGGCCATATCTAGTTCCATTCTGCTTAGGAACTTGACAAGAACAGTAGATCCTCTTCAGTCCAATACACTGTACTTGCTGGGAACAGACGCCAGTGTTATTTGTCCTGTGTATGGCAATGGCAGCGCAATAGTGACTATTCTTACCATAAAACAACTCTTGCTTCTAGGACAGAAACTGCATGTGATTCAACTCCATTTAGGACTGGGAAAGAAACGCTAGCTCGCCTTACAAGAAACACACTCTGCTTTGAGAAAAGAGCACTCTTCTACTCTACTGTGTTTCCTATGGGGTCCAAACAGTGAGCTTGCTCAGAACAAAAGAACTGTGCTTCCCACACACGGGCCATATCTAGTTCAACTCTGCTTAGGAAACTGACAGGAAGAGTAGCTCCTCTTCATCTAATACACTGTATTTGCTGGGAACAGACGCGAGTGATATTTGCACTGTGTATGGCAATGGGAGCGCAATAGTGACTTTCCTTACCAGAAAACAACTCTTGTTTGTAGGACCAGAAACTGCATGTGATTCAACTCCATTTAAGACTGGGAAACAAACGCCAGCTCGCCTTACAAGAAACACACTCTGCTTTTCAGAAAAGAGCACTCTTCTACTCTACTGTGTTTCCTATAGGGCCAGAAGAGTGAGCTTGCTCAGAACAAAAGAACTGTGCTTCCTACACACACGGCCATATCTAGTACAATTCTGCTTTGGAACCTGACTAGAACAGTAGATCCTCGTCAGTCCAATACACTGTACTTGCTGGGAACACACGCCATTGCTATTTGTCCTGTGTACGGCAATGGCAGTGCAATAGTGACTATTTTTACCATAAAACAACTCTTGCTCGTAGGACCAGAAACTGCATGTGATTCAACTCCATTTTGGACTGGGAAACAAACACTAGCTTGCCTTACAAGAAACATACTCTGCTTTAGAGAAAAGAGTACTCTTCTACTCTACTGTGTTTCCTATAGGGCCAGAACAGTGATCTTGCTCAGAACAAAAGAACTGTGCTTCCCACACGGGACATATCTAGTTCAACTCTGCTTAGGAAACTGACAAGAACAGTAGCTCCTCTTCAGTCCAATACACTGTACTTGCTGGGAACAGACACGAGTGCTATTTGCACTGTGTATGGCAATTGGAGCACAATTGTGACTCTTCTTACCAGAAAACAACTCTTGCTCATAGGACCAAAAACTGCATGTGACTCAAATACGTTTCTGACTGGGAAACAAACACTGGCTAGCCTTACAAGAAACACACTCTGCTTTTGAGAAAAGAGCACTCTTCTACTCTACTGTGTTTCCTATAGGGCCAGAAGAGTGAGCTTGCTCAGAACAAAAGAACTGTGCTTCCCACACACAGGCCATATCTAGTTCAACTCTGCTTAGGAAACTGACAAGAACAATAGCTCCTCTTCAGTCCAATACACTGTACTTGCTGGGAACAGACACGAGTGCTATTTGCACTGTGTATGGCAATGGGAGCACAATTGTGACTCTTCTTACCAGAAAACAACTCTTGCTCGTAGGACCAAAAACTGCCTGTGACTCAACTCCTTTTAGGACTGGGAAACAAATGCGAGCTTGCCTTACAAGAAACACACTCTGCTTTAGAGAAACGAGCACTCTTCTACTCTACTGTGTTTCTTATGGGGTCCGAACAGTGAGGTTGCTCAGAACAAAAGAACTGTGCTTCCTACACACACGGCCATATCTAGTTCAATTCTGCTTAGGAACCTGACAAGAACAGCAGATCCTCTTCAGTCCAATACACTGTATTTGCTGTGAACAGAGGCCAGTGCTATTTGTCCTGTATATGGCAATGGCAGCATAATAGTGCCTCTTCTTACCAGAAAACAACTCTTGCTCGTAGTACCAGAAACTGCATGGGATTCAACTCCATTTAGGACTGTGAAACAAACGCTAGCTCGCCTTACAAGAAACACACTCTGCGTTAGAGAAAAGAGCTCTCTTCTACTCTACTGTGTATCTTTTGGGGTCCAAACAGTGAGCTTGCTCAGAACAAAAGAACTGTGCTTCCTACACACACGGGCCATATCTAGTTCAACTCTGCTTAGGAAACTGACAAAAACAGTAGCACCTATTCAGTCCAATACACTGTACTTGCTGGGAACAGACGCGAGTGCTATTTGCACTGTTTATGGCAATGGGAACACAAAAGTGACTCTTCTTTCCATACAACAGCTCTTGCTCATAGGACCAGAAACTGCATGTGATTCAACTCCATTTAGGACTGGGAAACAAACGCTAGCTCGCCTTAAAAGAAACACACTCTGCTTTAGAGAAAAGAGCACTCTTCTACTCTACTGTGTTTCCTATAGGGTTAGAAGATTGAGCTTGCTCAGAACAAAAGAACTGTGCTTCGTACACACGGGCCATATCTAGTTCAACTCTGCTTAGGAAACTGACAAGAACAGTAGCTCCTATTCAGTCCAATACACTGTACTTGCTGGGAACAGACGCGAGTCCTATTTGCACTGTGTATGGCATTTGGAGCGCAATAGTGACTCTTCTTACCAGAAAACAACTCTTGCTCGTAGGACCAAAAACTGCCTGTGACTCAACTCCATTTAGGACTGGGAAACAAACGCGAGCTCGCCTTACAAGAAACACACTCTGCTTTAGAGAAAAGAGCACTCTTCTACTCTACTGTGTTTCCTATGGGGTCCAAACAGTGAGCTTGCTCAGAACAAAAGAACTGTGCTTCCTACACACACGGCCATATCTAGTTCAATTCTGCTTAGGAAACTGACAAGAACTGTAGTTCCTCTTCAGTCCAATACACTGTACTTGCTGTGAACAGATGCCAGTGCTATTTGTCCTGTGTATGGCAATGGCAGCACAATAGTGACTCTTCTTACCAGAAAACAACTCTTGCTCGTAGGACCAAAAACTGCATGATATTCAACTCCATTTAGGACTGCAAAACAAACGCTAGCTTGCCCGACTAGAAACACACTCTGCTTTAGAGAAAAGAGCACTCTTCTTCTCTACTGTGTATCCTATGGGGTCCAAACAGTGAGCTTGCTCAGAACAAAAGAACTGTGGTTCCTACACACACTGATCATATCTAGTTCAACTCTGCTTAGGAAACTGACAAGAACAGTAGCTCCTATTCACTCCAATACACTGTACTTGCTGGGAACAGTCGCGAGTGCTATTTGCACTGTTTATGGCATTTGGAGCGCAATAGTGACTCTTCTTACCAGAAAACAACTCTTGCTCGTAGGATCAAAAACTGCCTGTGACTCAACTCCATTTAGGACTGGGAAACAAATGCGAGCTCCCCTTACAAGAAACACACTCTGCTTTAGAGAAAAGAGCACTCTTTTACTCAACTGTGTTTCCTATGGGGTCCGATCATTGAGCTTTCTCAGAACAAAAGATCTGTGCTTCCTACACACACGGCCATATCTAGTTCAATTCTGCTTAGGAACCTGACAAGAACAGTAGATCCTCTTCAGTCCAATACACTGTACTTGCTGCGAACCTATGCCAGTGCTATTTGCACTGTGTATAGCAATGGGAGCGCAATAGTGACTTTCCTTACCAGAAAACAACTCTTGTTCGTAGGACCAGAAACTGCATGTGATTCAACTCCATTTAGAGCTAGGAAACAAACGCTAGCTCCCCTTACAAGAAACACACTCTGCTTTTGATAAAAGAGCACTCTTCTACTCTAGTGTGTATCCTATGGGGTCCAAACAGTGAGCTTGCTCAGAACAAAAGAACTGTGCTTCCTACACACGGGCCATATCTATTTCAACTCTGCTTAGGAAAATGAGAAGAACAGTAGCTCCTCTTCAGTCCAATACACTGTACTTGCTGGGAACAGACAGGAGTGCTCTTTGCACTGTATGGCAATGGGAGCGCAATAGTGACTTTCCTTACCAGAAAACAACTCTTGCTCGTACGACCAGAAATTGCATGTGATTCAACTCCATATAGGACTGGGAAACAAACGCTAGCTCGCCTTACAAGAAACACACTCTGCTTTAGAGAAAAGAGCACTCTTCTACTCTACTGTGTTTCCTATAGGGCCAGAACAGTGAGCTTGCTCAGAACAAAAGAACTGTGCTTCCTACACACGGGCCATATCTAGTTCAACTCTGCTTAGGAAACTGACAAGAACAGTAGCTCCTATTCAGTCCAATACACTGTAATTGCTGGGAACAGACACGAGTGCTATTTGCACTGTGTAGGGCATTTGGAGTGCAATAGTGACTTTTCTTACCAGAAAACAACTCTTGCTCTTAGGACCAAAAACTGCCTGTGACTCAACTCCATTTAGGACTGGGAAACAAATGCTAGCTCGCCTTATAAGAAACACACTCTGCTTTAGAGAAAAGAGCACTCTTCTACTACACTGTGTTTCCTATGGGGTCCGAACAGTGAGCTTGCTCAGAACAAAAGATCTGTGCTTCCTACACACACTGCCATATCTAGTTCAATTCTGCTTAGGAACCTGACAAGAACAGTAGATCCTTTTCAGTCCAATACACTGTACTTGCTGCGAACAGACGCCAGTGCTATTTGTCCTGTGTATGGCAATGGCAGCGCAATAGTGACTCTTCTTACCAGAAAACAACTCTTGCTCGTAGTACCAGAAACTGCATGGGATTCAACTCCATTTAGGACTGGGAAACAAACACTAGCTCGCCTTACAAGAAACACACTCTGCTTTAGAGAAAAGAGCACTCTTCTTCTCTACTGTGTTTCCTACGGGGTCAAAACAGTGAGCTTGCTCAGAACGAAAGAACTGTGCTTCCTACACACACGGATCATATATAGTTCAACTCTGCTTAGGAAACTGACAAGAACAGTAGCACCTATTCAGTCCAATACACTGTACTTGCTGGGAACAGACGCGAGGGCTATTTGCACTGTGTATGGCAATGGGAGCGCAATAGTGACTTTCCTTACCAGAAAACAACTCTTGTTCGTAGGACCAGAAACTGCATGTGATTCAACTCCATTTAGAGCTAGAAAACAAACGCTAGCTCGCCTTACAAGAAACACACTCTGCTTTAGAGAAAAGTGCGCTCACCTACTCTACTGTTTTTCCTATAGGGCCAGAACAGTGAGCTTGCTCAGAACATAAGAACTGTGCTGCCTGCACACACGGGCCATATCTAGTTCAACTCTGCTTAGGAAACTGACAAGAACAGTAGCTCCTCTTCAGTCCGATATACTGTACTTGCTGGGAACAGACACGAGTGCTATTTGCACTGTGTAGGGCATTTGGAGCACAATAGTGACTTTTTTTTACCAGAAAACAACTCTTGCTCGTAGGACCAAAAACTGCCTGTGACTCAACTCCATTTAGGACTGGGAAACAAATGCTAGCTCGCCTTACAAGAAACACACTCTGCTTTAGAGAAAAGAGCACCCTTCTACTCTACTGTGTTTCCTATGGGGTCCGAACAGTGAGCTTGCTCAGAAAAAAAGATCTGTGCTTCCTACACACACTGCCATATCTAGTTCAATTCTGTTTAGGAACCTGACAAGAACAGTAGATCCTTTTCAGTCCAATACACTGTACTTGCTGCGAACAGACGCCAGTGCTATTTGTCCTGTGTATGGCAATGGCAGCGCAATAGTGACTCTTCTTACCAGAAAACAACTCTTGCTCGTAGTACCAGAAACTGCATGGGATTCAACTCCATTTAGGACTGGGAAACAAACACTAGCTCGCCTTACAAGAAACACACTCTGCTTTAGAGAAAAGAGCACTCTTCTACTCTACTGTGTTTCCTATAGGGCCAGAACAGTGAGTTTGCTCAGAACATAAGAACTGTGCTTCCTACACACACGGCCATATCTAGTTCAACTCTGCTTAGGAAACTGACAAGAGCCGTAGCTCCTCTTCAGTCCGATACACTGTACTTGCTGGGAACAGACGCCAGTGCTATTTGTCCAGTGTATGGCAATGGCAGCGCAAAAGTGACTGTTCTTAACATAAAACAACTCTTGCTCGTAGGACCAGAAACTGCATGGGATTTCACTCCATTTAGGACTGGGAAACAAATGCTAGCTCGCCTTACAGGAAACACACTCTGCTTTAGAGAAAAGAGCACTCTTCTACTCTACTCTGTTTCTTATGGGGTCCAAACAGTGAGCTTGCTCAGAACAAAAGAACTGTGCTTCTTACACGGGCCAGATCTAGTTCAACTCAGCTTAGGAACCTGACAAGAACAGTAGATCCTTTTCAGTACAATACACTGTAATTGCTGGGAACAGACCCCAGTCTATTTGTCCTGTGTATGGCAATGGCAGCACAATAGTGACTCTTCTTACCAGAAAACAACTCTTGCTTGTAGGACCAGAAACTTCAAGTGATTCATCTCCATTTAGGACTGGGAAACAAACGCTAGCTCGCCTTACAAGAAACACACTCTGCTTTAGAGAAAAGAGCACACTTCTACTCTATTGTGTTTCCTATGGGGTCCAAACAGTAAGCTTGCTCAGAACAAAAGAACTGCGCTTCCTACACACGGCCATATCTAGTTCAACACTGCTTACGAAACTGACAAGACACTGTACTTGCTGTGAACCTACGCCAGTGCTATTTGCACTGTGTATGGCAATGGGAGAGCAATAGTGAATTTCCTTACCAGAAAACAACTCTTGTTCGTAGGACCAGAAATTGCATGTGATTCAACTCCATTTAGAGCTAGGAAACAAACGCTAGCTCGCCTTACAAGAAACACACTCTGCTTTAGAGAAAAGAGCACTCATCTACTCTACTGTGTTTCCTATAGGGCCAGAACAGTGAGCTTGCTCAGAACTTAAGAACTGTGCTTCCTACAAACACGGGCCATATCTAGTTCAACTCTGCTTAGGAAACTGACAAGAACAGTAGCTCCTCTTCAGTCCGATACACTGTACTTGCTGGGAACAGTCGCCAGTGCTATTTGTCCAGTGTATGGCAATGGCAGGGCAATAGTGACTGTTCTTACCATAAAACAACTCTTGCTCGTAGGACCAGAAACTGCATGTGATTCCACTCCATTTAGGACTGGGAAACAAACGCTAGCTCATCTTACAGGAAACACACTCTGCTTTAGAGAAAAGAGCACTCTTCTACTCTACTCTGTTTCTTATGGTGTCCAAACATTGAGCTTGCTCAGAACAAAAGAACTGTGCTTCCTACACACGGGCCAGATCTAGATCAACTCTGCTTAGGAACCTGACAAGAACAGTAGATCCTCTTCAGTCCAATACACTGTACTTGCTGGGAACAGACCCCAGTGCTATTTGTCCTGTGTATGGCAATGGCAGCGCAATAGTGACTCTTCTTACCAGAAAAAAACTCTTGCTTGTAGGACCAGAAACTGCATGTGATTCAACTCCATTTAGGACTGGGAAACAAACGCTAGCTCGCCTTACAAGAAACACACTCTGCTTTAGAGAAAAGAGCAGTCTTCTACTCTACTGTGTTTCCTATGGGGTCCAAACAGTGAGCTTGCTCAGAACAAAAGAACTGTGCTTCCTACACACGGGCCAGATCTAGTTCAACTCTGCTTAGGAAAATGACAAGAACAGTAGCTCCTGTTCAGTCCAATACACTGTACATTCTGGGAAGAGACACGAGTGTTATTTGCACTGTGTATGGCATTTGGAGCGCAATAGTGACTCTTCTTACCAGAAAACAACTCTTGCTTGTAGGACCAAAAACTGCCTGTGACTCGACTCCATTTAGGACTGGGAAACAAACGCTAGCTCGCCTTACAAGAAACACACTCTGCTTTAGAGAAAAGAGCACTCTTCTACTCTACTGTGTTTCCTATGGGGTCCGAACAGTGGGCTTGCTCTGAACAAAAGATCTGTGCTTCCTACACACACTGCCATATCTAGTTCAATTCTGCTTAGGAACCTGACAAGAACAGTAGATCCTTTTCAGTCCAATACAAAGTACTTGCTGCGAACAGACGCCAGTGCTATTTGTCCTGTGTATGGCAATGGCAGCGCAATAGTGACTCTTCTTACCAGAAAACAACTCTTGCTCGTAGTACCAGAAACTGCATGGGATTCAACTCCATTTAGGACTGGGAAACAAACGCTAGCTCGCCTTAAAGAAACACACTCTGCTTTAGAGAAAAGAGCACTCTTCTACTCTACTGTGTTTCCTATGGGGTCAAAACAGTGAGCTTGCTCAGAACAAAAGAACTGTGCTTCCTACACACACGGGCCATATCTAGTTCAACTCTGCTTAGGAAACTGACAAGAACAGTAGCTCCTCTTCAGTCCAACACACTGTACATGCTGGGAACAGACGCCAGTGCTATTTGCCCTGTGTATGACAATGGGAGCGCAATAGTGATTCTTCTTACCAGAAAACAACTCTTGCTCGTAGGACCAGAAACTACATGTGATTCAACTCCATTTAGGACTGGAAAACAAACGCAAGCTCGCCTTACAAGAAACACACTCTGCTTTTGTGAAAAGATCACTATCTACTCTACTATGTTTCCTATAAGGGACAGAACAGTGAGCTTGCTCAGAACAAAAGAACTGAGCTTCCTACACACAGGGGCCATATCTAGTTCAACTCTGCTTAGGAAACTGACAAGAAAAGTATCTCCTCTTAAGTCCAATACACTGTACTTGCTGGGAACAGACACGAGTGCTATTTGCACTGTGTATGTCAATGGGAGCACAATAATGACTTTGCTTACCAGAAAAAAAACTCTTGCTCGTAGGATCAAAAACTGCATGTGTTTCAACTCCATTTAGGACTGGGAAACAAACACTAGCTCGCCTTACAAGAAACACACTTTACTTTTGAGAAAAGAGCACTCTTCTACTCTACTGTGTTTCCTAAAGGGCCAGAATAGTGAGCTTGCTCAGAACAAAAGAACTGAGCTTCCTACACACAGGGGCCATATCTAGTTCCATTCTGCTTAGGAAACTGACAAGAACAGTCGCTCCTCTTCAGTCCAATACACTGTACTTGCTGGGAACAGACGCGAGTGCTGTTTGCTCTGTGTATGGCAATGGGCGCGCAATAGTGACTTCCCTTAACAGAAAACAACTCTTGCTCATAGGATCAAATCTGCATGTGATTCAACTCCTTTTAGGACTGGGAAACAAACGCTAGCTCGCCTTAGGAGAAACACACTCTGCTTTTGAGAAAAGATCACTCTTCTACTCTACTGTGTTTTTTAAAGGGCCAGAACAGTGAGCTTGCTCAGAACAAAAGAACTGTGCTTCCTACACACACGGCCATATCTGGTTCAATTCTGCTTAGGAACCTGACAAGAACAGTAGCTCCTCTTCAGTCCAATACACGGTACATGCTGGGAACAGAAGCCAGTGCTATTTGCGCTGTGTATGACAATGTGAGCGCAATAGTGCTTCTTCTTACCAGAAAACAACTCTTGCTCGTAGGACTAGAAACTACATGTGATTCAACTCCACTTAGGACTGGGAAACAAACACTAGCTCGCCTTACAAGAAACACACTCTGCATTTGTGAAAAGATCACTCTTCTCCTCTACTATGTTTCCTATAGGGACAGAACAGTGAGCTTGCTTAGAACAAAAGAACTGAGCTTCCTACACACAGGGGCCATATCTAGTTCAACTCTGCTTAGGAAACTGACAAGAACAGTATCTCCTCTTAAGTCCAATACACTGTACTTGCTGGGAACAGAAGTGAGTGCTATTTGCACTGTGTATGTCAATGGGAGTGCAATAGTGACTTTCCTTACCAGAAAACAACTCTTGCTCATAGGATCAAAAACTGCATGTGATTCAACTCCTTTTAGGACTGGGAAACAAATGCTAGCTCGCCTTAGGAGAAACACACTCTGCTTTTGAGAAAAGAGCACTCTTCTACTCTACTGTGTTTCCTATAGGGCCAGAACAGTGAGCTTGCTCAGAACATAAGAACTGTGCTTCCTACACACACGGGCCATATCTAGTTCAACTCTGCTTAGGAAACTGACAAGAACAGTAGCTCCTCTTCATTCCGATACACTGTCCTTGCTGGGAACAGACGCGAGTGTTTTTTGTAATGTGTATGGCAATGGGAGCACAATAGTGACTTTCCTTACCAGAAAACAACTCTTGCTCGTAGGATCAAAAACTGCATGTGATTCAACTTCATTTAGGACTGGGAAACAAACGCTAGCTCGCCTTTTGAGAAACACACTCTGCTTTTGAGAAAAGATCACTCTTCTACTCTACTATGTTTTTTATAGGGCCAGAACAGTGAGCTTGCTCAGAACAAAAGAACTGTGCTTCCTACACACACGGCCATATCTAGCTCAATTCTGCTTTGGAAACTGACAACAACAGTAGATCCTCTTCAGTCCAATACACTGTACATGCTGGGAACTGACGCCAGTGCTACTTGCACTGTGTATGACAAAGGGAGTGCAATAGTGACTCTTCTTACCAGAAAACAACTCTTGCTCGTAGGAACAGAAACTGCTTGTGATTGAATTCCATTTAGGACTGGGAAACAAATGCTAGCTCGCTTTACAAGAAACACACTGTGCTTTTGAGAAAAGGGCACTCTTCTACTCTACTGTGTTTCTTATGGGTTCGAACAGTGAGCTTGCTCAGTACAAAAGAACTGTGCTTCCTACACACACGGCCATATCTAGTTCAATTCTGCTTAGGATACTGAATGGAACAGTACCTCCTCTTCAGTCCAATACACTGTACATGCTGGGAACAGACGCCAGTGTTATTTGCCCTGTGTATGAAAATGGGAGCGCAATAGTCACTCTTCTCACCAGAAAACAACTCTTGCTCATAGGACCAGAAACTGCATGGGATTCAACTCCTTTTATGACTGGGAATCAAACGCTAGCTCGCCTTACAAGAAACACACTCTGCTTTTGAGAAAAGAGCACTCTTCTACTCTACTGTGTTTACTATGGGTTCGAACAGTGAGCTTGCTCAGAACAAAAGAACTGTGATTCCTACACACACGGCCATATCTAGTTCAACTCTGCTTAGGAAACTGACAAGAACAGTAGCAACTCTTCAGTCCAATACACTGTACTTGCTGGGAACAGATGCGAGTGCTATTTGCACTGTATATGGCAATGGGAGCGCAATAGTGACTCTTCTTACCAGAAAACAACTCTTGCTCGTAGGACCAGAAACTGCATGGGATTCAACTCCATTTCAGACTGGGAAACAAACACTAGCTCGCCTTAAAAGAAACACACTCTGCTTTTGAGAAAAGAGCACTCTTCTACTCCACTGTGTTTCCTATGTGGTCCGAACAGTGAGCTTGCTCAGAACAAAAGAACTGTTCTTCCTACACACAGGGGCCATATCTAGTTCAACTCTGCTTAGGAAACTGACAAGAACAGTAGCTCCTCTTAAGTCCAATACACTGTACTTGCTGGGAACAGACGCCAGTGCTATTTGCACTGTGTATGGCAATGGGAGCACAATAGTGACTCTTCTTACCAGAAACCAAATCTTGCTCATAGGACCAGAAACTGCATGTGATTGAACTCCATTTACGACTGGGGAACAAATGCTAGCTCGCCTTACAGGAAACACACTCTGCTTTTGAGAAAAGGTCACTCTTCTACTCTACTGTGTTTCCTATGGGTTCGAACAGTGAGCTTGCTCAGTACAAAAGCACTGTGCTTCCAACACACAAGGCCATATCTAGTTCAATTCTGCTTAGGAAACTGACAAGAACAGTAGCTCCTCTTCAGTGCAATACACTGTACATGCTGGGAACAGACGCCAGTGATATTTGCCCTGTGTCTGACAATGGGAGCGCAATAGTGACTCTTCTTACCAGGAAACAACTCTTGCTCATAGGACCAGAAACTGCATGTGATTTAACTCCACTTAGGACTGAGAAACAAACACTAGCTCGCGTTACAAGAAACATACTCTTCTTTTGAGAAAAGAGCACTCTTCTACTCTACTGTGTTTCCTATGAGGTCCGAACACTGAGCTTGCTCAGAACAAAAGAACTGTGCTTCCTACACACATGGGCAATATCTAGTTCAATTCTGCTTAGGAAACTGACAAGAACAGTAGATCCTCTTCCGTTCCATACACTGTACTTGCTGGGAACAGACGCCAGGGCTATTTGCCCTGTGTATGACAATGGGAGCGCAATAGTGACTCTTCTTACCAGAAAACAACTCTTGCTCGTAGGACCATAAACTACATGTGATTCAACTCCATTTAGGACTGGGAAAGAAACGCTAGCTCGCCTTACAAGAAACACACTCTGCTTTTGGGAAAAGAGCACTCTTCTACTCTACTGTGTTTCCTATGGGTTCGAACAGTGAGCTTGCTCAGTACAAAAGCACTGTGCTTCCTACACACACGGCCATATCTAGTTCAATTTTGCTTAGGAAACTGACAAGAACAGTAGATCCTCTTCAGTCCAATACACTGTACAAGCTGTGAACAGACGCCAGTGCTATTTGCCCTGTGTATGACAATGGAAGCGCAATAGTGACTCTTCTTACCAGAAAACAACTCTTGCTCGTAGGACCAGAAACTGCATGTGATTCAAATCCATTTAGGACTGGGAAACAAATGCTAGCTCGACTTACAAGAAAAACACTCTGCTTTTGAGAAAAGGGCACTCTTCTACTATACTGTGTTTCCTATGGGTTCGAACAGTGAGCTTGCTCAGAATAAAAGAACTGTGCTTCCTACACACACGGACATATCTAGTTCAATTCTGCTTAGGAACATGACAAGAACAGTAGCTCCTCTTCAGTCCGATACACTGTACTTGCTGGGAACAGTCGCCAGTGCTATTTGTCCAGTGTATGGCAATGGCAGGGCAATAGTGACTGTTCTTACCATAAAACAACTCTTGCTCGTAGGACCAGAAACTGCATGTGATTCCACTCCATTTAGGACTGGGAAACAAACGCTAGCTCATCTTACAGGAAACACACTCTGCTTTAGAGAAAAGAGCACTCTTCTACTCTACTCTGTTTCTTATGGTGTCCAAACTTTGAGCTTGCTCAGAACAAAAGAACTGTGCTTCCTACACACGGGCCAGATCTAGATCAACTCTGCTTAGGAACCTGACAAGAACAGTAGATCCTCTTCAGTCCAATACACTGTACTTGCTGGGAACAGACCCCAGTGCTATTTGTCCTGTGTATGGCAATGGCAGCGCAATAGTGACTCTTCTTACCAGAAAAAAACTCTTGCTTGTAGGACCAGAAACTGCATGTGATTCAACTCCATTTAGGACTGGGAAACAAACGCTAGCTCGCCTTACAAGAAACACACTCTGCTTTAGAGAAAAGAGCAGTCTTCTACTCTACTGTGTTTCCTATGGGGTCCAAACAGTGAGCTTGCTCAGAACAAAAGAACTGTGCTTCCTACACACGGGCCAGATCTAGTTCAACTCTGCTTAGGAAAATGACAAGAACAGTAGCTCCTGTTCAGTCCAATACACTGTACATTCTGGGAAGAGACACGAGTGTTATTTGCACTGTGTATGGCATTTGGAGCGCAATAGTGACTCTTCTTACCAGAAAACAACTCTTGCTTGTAGGACCAAAAACTGCCTGTGACTCGACTCCATTTAGGACTGGGAAACAAACGCTAGCTCGCCTTACAAGAAACACACTCTGCTTTAGAGAAAAGAGCACTCTTCTACTCTACTGTGTTTCCTATGGGGTCCGAACAGTGGGCTTGCTCTGAACAAAAGATCTGTGCTTCCTACACACACTGCCATATCTAGTTCAATTCTGCTTAGGAACCTGACAAGAACAGTAGATCCTTTTCAGTCCAATACAAAGTACTTGCTGCGAACAGACGCCAGTGCTATTTGTCCTGTGTATGGCAATGGCAGCGCAATAGTGACTCTTCTTACCAGAAAACAACTCTTGCTCGTAGTACCAGAAACTGCATGGGATTCAACTCCATTTAGGACTGGGAAACAAACGCTAGCTCGCCTTAAAGAAACACACTCTGCTTTAGAGAAAAGAGCACTCTTCTACTCTACTGTGTTTCCTATGGGGTCAAAACAGTGAGCTTGCTCAGAACAAAAGAACTGTGCTTCCTACACACACGGGCCATATCTAGTTCAACTCTGCTTAGGAAACTGACAAGAACAGTAGCTCCTCTTCAGTCCAACACACTGTACATGCTGGGAACAGACGCCAGTGCTATTTGCCCTGTGTATGACAATGGGAGCGCAATAGTGATTCTTCTTACCAGAAAACAACTCTTGCTCGTAGGACCAGAAACTACATGTGATTCAACTCCATTTAGGACTGGAAAACAAACGCAAGCTCGCCTTACAAGAAACACACTCTGCTTTTGTGAAAAGATCACTATCTACTCTACTATGTTTCCTATAAGGGACAGAACAGTGAGCTTGCTCAGAACAAAAGAACTGAGCTTCCTACACACAGGGGCCATATCTAGTTCAACTCTGCTTAGGAAACTGACAAGAAAAGTATCTCCTCTTAAGTCCAATACACTGTACTTGCTGGGAACAGACACGAGTGCTATTTGCACTGTGTATGTCAATGGGAGCACAATAATGACTTTGCTTACCAGAAAAAAACTCTTGCTCGTAGGATCAAAAACTGCATGTGTTTCAACTCCATTTAGGACTGGGAAACAAACACTAGCTCGCCTTACAAGAAACACACTTTACTTTTGAGAAAAGAGCACTCTTCTACTCTACTGTGTTTCCTAAAGGGCCAGAATAGTGAGCTTGCTCAGAACAAAAGAACTGAGCTTCCTACACACAGGGGCCATATCTAGTTCCATTCTGCTTAGGAAACTGACAAGAACAGTCGCTCCTCTTCAGTCCAATACACTGTACTTGCTGGGAACAGACGCGAGTGCTGTTTGCTCTGTGTATGGCAATGGGCGCGCAATAGTGACTTCCCTTAACAGAAAACAACTCTTGCTCATAGGATCAAATCTGCATGTGATTCAACTCCTTTTAGGACTGGGAAACAAACGCTAGCTCGCCTTAGGAGAAACACACTCTGCTTTTGAGAAAAGATCACTCTTCTACTCTACTGTGTTTTTTAAAGGGCCAGAACAGTGAGCTTGCTCAGAACAAAAGAACTGTGCTTCCTACACACACGGCCATATCTGGTTCAATTCTGCTTAGGAACCTGACAAGAACAGTAGCTCCTCTTCAGTCCAATACACGGTACATGCTGGGAACAGAAGCCAGTGCTATTTGCGCTGTGTATGACAATGTGAGCGCAATAGTGCTTCTTCTTACCAGAAAACAACTCTTGCTCGTAGGACTAGAAACTACATGTGATTCAACTCCACTTAGGACTGGGAAACAAACACTAGCTCGCCTTACAAGAAACACACTCTGCATTTGTGAAAAGATCACTCTTCTCCTCTACTATGTTTCCTATAGGGACAGAACAGTGAGCTTGCTTAGAACAAAAGAACTGAGCTTCCTACACACAGGGGCCATATCTAGTTCAACTCTGCTTAGGAAACTGACAAGAACAGTATCTCCTCTTAAGTCCAATACACTGTACTTGCTGGGAACAGAAGTGAGTGCTATTTGCACTGTGTATGTCAATGGGAGTGCAATAGTGACTTTCCTTACCAGAAAACAACTCTTGCTCATAGGATCAAAAACTGCATGTGATTCAACTCCTTTTAGGACTGGGAAACAAATGCTAGCTCGCCTTAGGAGAAACACACTCTGCTTTTGAGAAAAGAGCACTCTTCTACTCTACTGTGTTTCCTATAGGGCCAGAACAGTGAGCTTGCTCAGAACATAAGAACTGTGCTTCCTACACACACGGGCCATATCTAGTTCAACTCTGCTTAGGAAACTGACAAGAACAGTAGCTCCTCTTCATTCCGATACACTGTCCTTGCTGGGAACAGACGCGAGTGTTTTTTGTAATGTGTATGGCAATGGGAGCACAATAGTGACTTTCCTTACCAGAAAACAACTCTTGCTCGTAGGATCAAAAACTGCATGTGATTCAACTTCATTTAGGACTGGGAAACAAACGCTAGCTCGCCTTTTGAGAAACACACTCTGCTTTTGAGAAAAGATCACTCTTCTACTCTACTATGTTTTTTATAGGGCCAGAACAGTGAGCTTGCTCAGAACAAAAGAACTGTGCTTCCTACACACACGGCCATATCTAGCTCAATTCTGCTTTGGAAACTGACAACAACAGTAGATCCTCTTCAGTCCAATACACTGTACATGCTGGGAACTGACGCCAGTGCTACTTGCACTGTGTATGACAAAGGGAGTGCAATAGTGACTCTTCTTACCAGAAAACAACTCTTGCTCGTAGGAACAGAAACTGCTTGTGATTGAATTCCATTTAGGACTGGGAAACAAATGCTAGCTCGCTTTACAAGAAACACACTGTGCTTTTGAGAAAAGGGCACTCTTCTACTCTACTGTGTTTCTTATGGGTTCGAACAGTGAGCTTGCTCAGTACAAAAGAACTGTGCTTCCTACACACACGGCCATATCTAGTTCAATTCTGCTTAGGATACTGAATGGAACAGTACCTCCTCTTCAGTCCAATACACTGTACATGCTGGGAACAGACGCCAGTGTTATTTGCCCTGTGTATGAAAATGGGAGCGCAATAGTCACTCTTCTCACCAGAAAACAACTCTTGCTCATAGGACCAGAAACTGCATGGGATTCAACTCCTTTTATGACTGGGAATCAAACGCTAGCTCGCCTTACAAGAAACACACTCTGCTTTTGAGAAAAGAGCACTCTTCTACTCTACTGTGTTTACTATGGGTTCGAACAGTGAGCTTGCTCAGAACAAAAGAACTGTGATTCCTACACACACGGCCATATCTAGTTCAACTCTGCTTAGGAAACTGACAAGAACAGTAGCAACTCTTCAGTCCAATACACTGTACTTGCTGGGAACAGATGCGAGTGCTATTTGCACTGTATATGGCAATGGGAGCGCAATAGTGACTCTTCTTACCAGAAAACAACTCTTGCTCGTAGGACCAGAAACTGCATGGGATTCAACTCCATTTCAGACTGGGAAACAAACACTAGCTCGCCTTAAAAGAAACACACTCTGCTTTTGAGAAAAGAGCACTCTTCTACTCCACTGTGTTTCCTATGTGGTCCGAACAGTGAGCTTGCTCAGAACAAAAGAACTGTTCTTCCTACACACAGGGGCCATATCTAGTTCAACTCTGCTTAGGAAACTGACAAGAACAGTAGCTCCTCTTAAGTCCAATACACTGTACTTGCTGGGAACAGACGCCAGTGCTATTTGCACTGTGTATGGCAATGGGAGCACAATAGTGACTCTTCTTACCAGAAACCAAATCTTGCTCATAGGACCAGAAACTGCATGTGATTGAACTCCATTTACGACTGGGGAACAAATGCTAGCTCGCCTTACAGGAAACACACTCTGCTTTTGAGAAAAGGTCACTCTTCTACTCTACTGTGTTTCCTATGGGTTCGAACAGTGAGCTTGCTCAGTACAAAAGCACTGTGCTTCCAACACACAAGGCCATATCTAGTTCAATTCTGCTTAGGAAACTGACAAGAACAGTAGCTCCTCTTCAGTGCAATACACTGTACATGCTGGGAACAGACGCCAGTGATATTTGCCCTGTGTCTGACAATGGGAGCGCAATAGTGACTCTTCTTACCAGGAAACAACTCTTGCTCATAGGACCAGAAACTGCATGTGATTTAACTCCACTTAGGACTGAGAAACAAACACTAGCTCGCGTTACAAGAAACATACTCTTCTTTTGAGAAAAGAGCACTCTTCTACTCTACTGTGTTTCCTATGAGGTCCGAACACTGAGCTTGCTCAGAACAAAAGAACTGTGCTTCCTACACACATGGGCAATATCTAGTTCAATTCTGCTTAGGAAACTGACAAGAACAGTAGATCCTCTTCCGTTCCATACACTGTACTTGCTGGGAACAGACGCCAGGGCTATTTGCCCTGTGTATGACAATGGGAGCGCAATAGTGACTCTTCTTACCAGAAAACAACTCTTGCTCGTAGGACCATAAACTACATGTGATTCAACTCCATTTAGGACTGGGAAAGAAACGCTAGCTCGCCTTACAAGAAACACACTCTGCTTTTGGGAAAAGAGCACTCTTCTACTCTACTGTGTTTCCTATGGGTTCGAACAGTGAGCTTGCTCAGTACAAAAGCACTGTGCTTCCTACACACACGGCCATATCTAGTTCAATTTTGCTTAGGAAACTGACAAGAACAGTAGATCCTCTTCAGTCCAATACACTGTACAAGCTGTGAACAGACGCCAGTGCTATTTGCCCTGTGTATGACAATGGAAGCGCAATAGTGACTCTTCTTACCAGAAAACAACTCTTGCTCGTAGGACCAGAAACTGCATGTGATTCAAATCCATTTAGGACTGGGAAACAAATGCTAGCTCGACTTACAAGAAAAACACTCTGCTTTTGAGAAAAGGGCACTCTTCTACTATACTGTGTTTCCTATGGGTTCGAACAGTGAGCTTGCTCAGAATAAAAGAACTGTGCTTCCTACACACACGGACATATCTAGTTCAATTCTGCTTAGGAACATGACAAGAACAGTAGATCCTCTTCAGTCCAATACACTGTATTTGCTGCGAACAGAGGCCAGTGGTATTTGTCCTGTGTATGGCAATGGCAGCACAATAGTGACTCTTCTTACCAGAAAACAACTCTTGCTCGTAGTACCATAAACTGCATGTGATTCAACTGCATTTAGGACTGCGAAACAAATGCTAGCTCGCCTTACAAGAAACACACTCTGCTTTAGAGAAAAGAGCACTCTTCTACTCTACTGTGTATCCTATGGGGTCAAAACAGTGAGCTTGCTCAGAACAAAAGAACTGTGCTTCCTACACACGGATCATATCTAGTTCAACTCTGCTTAGGAAACTGACAAGAACAGTAGCACCTATTGAGTCCAATACACTGTACATGCTGGGAACAGACGCCAGTGTTATTTGCCCTGTGTATGACAATGGGAGCACAATAGTGACTCTTCTTACCAGAAAACAACTCTTGTTAGTAGGACCAGAAACTGCATGGGATTCAACTCCATTTCAGACTGGGAAACAAATGCTAGCTCACTTTACAAGAAACACACTCTGCTTTGGAGAAAAGAGCACTCTTCTACTCTACTGTGTTTCCATTGGGGTCCGAACAGTGAGCTTGCTCAGAACAAAAGAACTGTGCTTCCTACACACACGGGCCATATCTAGTTCAACTCTGCTTAGGAAACTGACAAGAACAGTAGCTCCTCTTCAGTCCAATACACTGTACTTGCTGGGAACAGACGCGAGTGCTATTTGCACTGTATATGGCAATTGGAGCGCAATAGTGACTCTTCTTACCAAAAAAAACTCTTGCTCGTAGGACCAGAAACTGCATGTGATTCAACTCCATTTAGGACTGGGAAACAAACGCTAGCTCGCCTTACAAGAAACACACTCTGCTTTTGAGAAAAGGGCACTCTTCTACTCTACTGTGTTTCCTACAGGGCCAAAACAGTGAGCTTGCTCAGAACAAAAGAACTGTGCTTCCTACACACACGGCCAAATCTAGTTCAATTCTGCTTAGGAACCTGACAAGAACAGTAGATCTTCTTCAGTCCAATACACTGTATATGCTGGGAACAGACGCCAGTGCTCTTTGCCCTGTGTATGACAATGGGAGTGCAATAGTTACTCTTCTTACCAGAAAACAACTCTTGCTCGTAGGACCAGAAACTCCATGTGATTCAACTCCATTTAGGACTGGGAAACAAACGCTAGCTCGCCTTACAAGAAACATACTCTGCTTTTGAGAAAAGAGCACTCATCTTCTCTACTCTGTTTCCTATAGGGCCAGAACAGTAAGCTTGCTCAGAAAAAACGAACTGTGCTTCCTACACACACGGGCCATATCTAGTTCAACTCTGCTTAGGAAACTGACAAGAACAGTAGCTCCTCTTCAGTTCAATACACTGTACTTGCTGGGAACAGACGCAAGTGCTATTTGTACTGTGTATGGCAATGGGAGCGCAGAAGTGACTCTTCTTACCAGAAAACAACTCTTGCTCGTATGACCAAAAACTACATGTTAATCAACTCCATTGAAGACTGGGAAACAAACGCAAGTTCACCTTACAAGAAACACACTCTGCTTTTGACAAAAGAGCACTCTTCTACTATACTGTGTTTCCTATGGGGTCCGAACAGTGAGCTTGCTCAGAAAAAAAGAACTGTGCTTCCTACACACACTGCCATATCTAGTTCAATTCTGCTTAGGAACCTGACAAAAACAGTAGATCCTCTTCAGTCCAATACACTGTACATGCTGGGAACAGACGCCAGTGCTATTTGCCCTGTGTATGACAATGGGAGCGCAATAGCGACTCTTCTTACCAGAAAACAACTCTTGCTCATAGGACCAGAAACTGCATGTGATTCAAATCCATTTAGGACTGGGAAACAAATGCTAGCTCACCTTACAAGAAACACACTCTGCTTTTGAGAAAAGGGCACTCCTCTACTCTACTGTGTTTCCTATGGGTTCGAACAGTGAGCTTGCTCAGAATAAAAGAACTGTGCTTCCTACACACACGGACATATCTAGTTCAATTCTGCTTAGGAACCTGACAAGAACAGTAGATCCTCTTCAGTCCAATACACTTTATTTGCTGCGAACAGAGGCCAGTGGTATTTGTCCTGTGTATGGCAATGGCAGCACAGTAGCGACTCTTTTTTTTTTTTTTTTTTTTTTTTCGAGACAGGGTTTCTCTGTGTAGCTTTGCGCCTTTCCTGGAACTCACTTGGTAGCCCAGGCTGGCCTCGAACTCACAGAGATCCACCTGGCTCTGCCTCCCAAGTGCTAGGATTAAAGGCGTGAGCCACCACCGCCCGGCAATAGCGACTCTTCTTACCAGAAAACAACTCTTGCTCTTAGTACCATAAACTGCATGGGATTCAACTCCTTTTAGGACTGCAAAACAAACGCTAGCTTGCCTTACAAGAAACACACTCTGCTTTAGAGAAAAGAGCACTCTTCTAATCTACTGTGTATCCTATGGGGTCCAAACAGTGAGCTTGCTCAGAACAAAAGAACTGTGCTTCCTACACACACGGATCATATCTAGTTCAACTCTGCTTAGGAAACTGACAAGAACAGTAGCACCTATTCAGTCCAATACACTGTACTTGCTGGGAATAGACGCGAGTGCTATTTGCACTGTGTATGACAATGGGAGCGCAATGTGTCTTTTCTTACCAGAAAACAACTCTTGTTCATAGGACCAAAAACTGCATGTGATTCAACTCCATTTAGGACTAGGAAACAAACGCTAGCTCGCCTTACAAGAAACACACTCTGCTTTTGAGAAAAGAGTACTATTCTTTTCTACTGTGTTTCCTATAGTGCCAGAACAGTGATCTTGCTCAGAACATAAGAACTGTGCTTCCTACACACACGGGCCATATCTAGTTCAACTCTGCTTAGGAAACTGACAAGAACAGTAGCTCCTCTTCAGTCTGATACACTGTACTTGCTGGGAACAGACGCTAGTGCTATTTGCACTGTGTATGGCAATGGGAGCGCAATAGTGACTTTCCTTACCAGAAAACAACTCTTGCTTGTAGGACCAGAAACTGCATGGGATTCAACTCCATTTAGGACTGGGAAACAAACGCTAGCTCTCCTTAAAAGAAACACACTCTGCTTTTGAGAAAAGAGCACTCTTCTACTCTACTGTGTTTCCTATTGGGTCCGAACAGTGAGCTTGCTCAGAACAAAAGAACTGTGCTTCCTACACACACGGCCATATCTAGTTCAATTCTGCTTAGGAACCTGACAAGAACAGTAGATACTCTTCAGTCCAATACACTGTACTTGCTGGGAACAGACGCCAGTGCTATTTGCACTGTGTATGGCAATTGGAGCACAATAGTGACTCTTCTTACCAGAAAACAACTCTTGCTTGTAGGAAAAAAAACTGCATGTGATTCAACTTCATTTAGGACTGGGAAATAAACACTAGCTCGCCTTACAAGAAACACACTCTACTTTTGAGAAAAGAGCACTCTTCTACTCTACTGTGTTTCCTAAAGGGCCAGAACAGTGAGCTTGCTTAGAACAACAGAACTGTGCTTCCTACACACACGGCCATATCTAGTTCAACTCTGCTTAGGAACCTGACAAGAACAGTAGATCTTCTTCATTCCAATACACTGTACTTGCTGGGAACAGACGCCAGTGCTATTTTTCCTGTGTACGGAATTGGCAGCGCAATAGTGACTATTCTTACCATAAAACAACTCTTGCTCGTAGGACCAGAAACCGCATGTGATTCATCTCCATTTAGGACTGGAAAATAAACGCTAGCTCGCCTTACAAGAAACACACTCTGCTTTTGAGAAAAGAGCACTCTTCTACTCTACTGTTTTTCCTATAGGGCCAGAACAGTGAGCTTGATCAGAACAAAAGAACTGTGCTTCCCACGCACGGGCCATATCTAGTTCAACTCTGCCTAGGAAACTGACAAGAACAGTATCTCCTCTTCAGTCCAATACACTGTACTTGCTGGGAACAGATGCCAGTGCTATTTGTCCTGTGTACGGGATTGGCAGCGCAATAGTGACTATTCTTACCATAAAACAACTCTTGCTCGTAGGACCAGAAACCTCATGTGATTCAACTCCATTTTGGACTGGGAAATAAACGCTAGCTCGCCTTACAAGAAACACACTCTGCTTTTGAGAAAAGAGCACTCTTCTACTCTACACTTTTTCCTATAGGGCCAGAACAGTGAGCTTGTTCAGAACAAAAGAACTGTGCTTCCCACGCACGGGCCATATCTAGTTCAACTCTGCCTAGGAAACTGACAAGAACAGTATCTCCTCTTCAGTCCAATACACTGTACTTGCTGGGAACAGACACGAGTGCTATTTGCACTGTGTATGGCAATTGGAGCACAATTGTGACTCTTCTTACCAGAAAACAACTCTTGCTCGTAGGACCAAAAACTGCCTGTGACTCAACTCCATTTAGGACTGGGAAACAAATGCGAGCTCGCCTTACAAGAAACAGACTCTGCTTTAGAGAAAAGAGCACTCTTCTACTCTACTGTGTTTCGTATGGGGTCCGAACAGTGAGGTTGCTCAGAACAAAAGAACTGTGCTTCCTACACACACGGCCATATCTAGTTCAATTTTGCTTAGTAACCTGACAAGAACAGCAGATTCTCTTCAGTCAAATACACTGTATTTGCTGTGAACAGAGGCCAGTGCTATTTGTCCTGTGTATGGCAATGGCAGCACAATAGTGACTCTTCTTACCAGAAAACAATTCTTGCTCGTAGTACCAGAAACTGCATGGGATTCAACTCCATTTAGGACTGCGAAACAAACACTAGCTCGCCTTACAAGAAACACACTCTGCTTTAGAGAAAAGAGCACTCTTCTAGTCTACTGTGTATCCTTTGGGGTCCAACAGTGAACTTGCTCAGTCAAAAGAACAGTGCTTCCTACACACACGGGCCATATCTAGTTCAACTCTGCTTAGGAAACTGACAAGAACTGTAGTTCCTCTTCAGTCCAATACACTGTACTTGCTGCGAACAGATGCCAGTGCTATTTGTACTGTGTATGGCAATGGCAGCACAATAGTGACTCTTCTTACCAGAAAACAACTCTTGCTCGTAGGACCAGAAACTGCATGATATTCAACTCCATTTACTACTGCGAAACAAACGCTAGCTTGCCTTACTAGAAACACACTCTGCTTTAGAGAAAAGAGCACTCTTCTACTCTACTGTGTATCCTATGTGGTCCAAACAGTGAGCTTGCTCAGAACAGAAGAACTGTGCTTCCTTCACACACTGATCATATCTAGTTCAACTATGCTTATGAAACTGACAAGAACAGTAGCACCTATTCAGTCCAATACACTGTACTTGCTGGGAACAGACGCGAGTGCTATTTGCACTGTGTATGACAATGGGAGCGCAATGTGTCTTTTCTTACCAGAAAACAACTCTTGTTCATAGGACCAAAAACTGCATGTGATTCAACTCCATTTAGGACTAGGAAACAAACGCTAGCTCGCCTTACAAGAAACACACTCTGCTTTTGAGAAAAGAGTACTATTCTTTTCTACTGTGTTTCCTATAGTGCCAGAACAGTGATCTTGCTCAGAACATAAGAACTGTGCTTCCTACACACACGGGCCATATCTAGTTCAACTCTGCTTAGGAAACTGACAAGAACAGTAGCTCCTCTTCAGTCTGATACACTGTACTTGCTGGGAACAGACGCTAGTGCTATTTGCACTGTGTATGGCAATGGGAGCGCAATAGTGACTTTCCTTACCAGAAAACAACTCTTGCTTGTAGGACCAGAAACAGCATGTGATTCAACTCCATTTAGGACTGGGAAACAAACGCTAGCTCTCCTTAAAAGAAACACACTCTGCTTTTGAGAAAAGAGCACTCTTCTACTCTACTGTGTTTCCTATTGGGTCCGAACAGTGAGCTTGCTCAGAACAAAAGAACTGTGCTTCCTACACACACGGCCATATCTAGTTCAATTCTGCTTAGGAACCTGACAAGAACAGTAGATACTCTTCAGTCCAATACACTGTACTTGCTGGGAACAGACGCCAGTGCTATTTGTCCTGTGTATGGCAATGGCAACGCAATAGTGACTCTTCTTACCATAAAACAACTCTTGCTCATAGGACCAGAAACTGCATGTGATTCAACTCCATTTAGGACTGGGAAACAAACGCTAGCTCTCCTTACAAGAAACACACTCTGCTTTTGAGAAAAGAGCACTCTTCTACTCTACTGTGTTTCCTATGGGGTCCGAACAGTGAGCTTGCTCAGAACAAAAGAACTGTGCTTCCTACACACATGGCCATATCTAGTTCAATTCTGCTTAGGAACCTGACAAGAACAGTAGATCCTCTTCAGTCCAATACACTGTACTTGCTGGGAACAGACGCCAGTGCTATTTGCACTGTGTATGGCAATTGGAGCACAATAGTGACTCTTCTTACCAGAAAACAACTCTTGCTTGTAGGAAAAAAAACTGCATGTGATTCAACTTCATTTAGGACTGGGAAATAAACACTAGCTCGCCTTACAAGAAACACACTCTACTTTTGAGAAAAGAGCACTCTTCTACTCTACTGTGTTTCCTAAAGGGCCAGAACAGTGAGCTTGCTTAGAACAACAGAACTGTGCTTCCTACACACACGGCCATATCTAGTTCAACTCTGCTTAGGAACCTGACAAGAACAGTAGATCTTCTTCATTCCAATACACTGTACTTGCTGGGAACAGACGCCAGTGCTATTTTTCCTGTGTACGGAATTGGCAGCGCAATAGTGACTATTCTTACCATAAAACAACTCTTGCT
>NW_026737201.1:0-47281 GCF_949786415.1 Peromyscus eremicus | reverse complement strand
ACTGTACTTGCTGGGAACAGACGCGAGTGCTATTTGCACTGTGTATGGCAATGGGAGCGCAATAGTGACTCTTCTTAGCAGAAAACAACTCTTGCTCGTAGGACCAGAAACTGCATGGGATTCAACTCCGTTTAGGACTGGGAAACAAACGCTAGCTCGCCTTGCAAGAAACACACTCTGCTTTTGAGAAAACAGCACTCTTCTACTCTCCTGTGTTTCCTATAGGGCCAGAACAGTGAGCTTGCTCAGACAAAAGAACTGTGCTTCCTACACACACGGGGCATATCTAGTTCAACTCTGCTTAGGAAACTGACAAGAACAGTAGCTTCTCTTCAGTCCAATACACTGTACTTGCTGGGAACAGACGCGAGTGCTATTTGCACTGTGTATGGCAATGGGAGCGCAATAGTGACTCTTCTTTGGAGAAAACAACTCTTGCTAGTAGGAGCAGAAACTGCATGGGATTCAACTCCGTTTAGACTGGGAAACAAACGCTAGCTCGCCTTGCAAGAAACACACTCTGCTTTTGAGAAAACAGCACTCTTCTACTCTCCTGTGTTTCCTATAGGGCCAGAACATTGAGCTTGCTCAGAACAAAAGAACTGTGTTTCCTACACACACGGGCATATTTAGTTCAACTCTGCTTAGGAAACTGACAAGAACAGTAGCTTCTCTTCAGTCCAATACACTGTACTTGCTGGGAACAGACGCCAGTGCTATTTGCACTGTGTATGGCAATGGACCGCAATAGTGACTCTTCTTAGGGAAGAAAACACTCTTGCTCGTAGGACCAGAAACTGCATGGGATTCAACTCCGTTTAGACTGGGAAACAAACGCTAGCTCGCCTTGCAAGAAACACACTCTGCTTTTGAGAAAACAGCACTCTTCTACTCTCCTGTGTTTCCTATAGGGCCAGAACATTGAGCTTGCTCAGAACAAAAGAACTGTGCTTCCTACACACACGGGGCATATCTAGTTCAACTCTGCATAGGAAACTGACAAGAACAGTAGCTTCTCTTCAGTCCAATACACTGTACTTGCTGGGAACAGACGCGAGTGCTATTTGCACTGTGTATGGCAATGGGAGCGCAATAGTGACTCTTCTTAGCAGAAAACAACTCTTGCTCATAGGACCAGAAACTGCATGGGATTCAACTCCGTTTAGGACTGGAAACAAACGCTAGCTCGCCTTGCAAGAAACACACTCTGCTTTTGAGAAAACAGCACTCTTCTACTCTCCTGTGTTTCCTATAGGGCCAGAACATTGAGCTTGCTCAGAACAAAAGAAACTGTGCTTCCTACACACACGGGGCATATCTAGTTCAACTCTGCTTAGGAAACTGACAAGAACAGTAGCTTCTCTTCAGTCCAATACACTGTACTTGCTGGGAACAGACGCGAGTGCTATTTGCACTGTGTATGGCAATGGGAGCGCAATAGTGACTCTTCTTAGCAGAAAACAACTCTTGCTCATAGGACCAGAAACTGCATGGGATTCAACTCCGTTTAGGACTGGGAAACAAACGCTAGCTCGCCTTGCAAGAAACACACTCTGCTTTTGAGAAAACAGCACTCTTCTACTCTCCTGTGTTTCCTATAGGGCCCGAACAGTGAGCTTGCTCAGAACAAAAGAACTGTGCTTCCTACACACACGGGGCATATCTAGTTCAACTCTGCTTTGGAAACTGACAAGAACAGTAGCTTCTCTTCAGTCCAATACACTGTACTTGCTGGGAACAGATGCGATTGCTATTTGCACTGTGTATGGCAATGGGAGCGCAATAGTGACTCTTCTTAGCAGAAAACAACTCTTGCTCGTAGGACCAGAAACTGCATGGGATTCAACTCCGTTTAGGACTGGGAAACAAACGCTAGCTCGTCTTGCAAGAAACACACTCTGCTTTTGAGAAAACAGCACTCTTCTACTCTCCTGTGTTTCCTATAGGGCCAGAACATTGAGCTTGCTCAGAACAAAAGAACTGTGCTTCCTACACACACACGGGGCATATCTAGTTCAACTCTGCTTAGGAAACTGACAAGAACAGTAGCTTCTCTTCAGTCCAATACACTGTACTTGCTGGGAACAGACGCGAGTGCTATTTGCACTGTGTATGGCAATGGGAGCGCAATAGTGACTCTTCTTAGCAGAAAACAACTCTTGCTCGTAGGACCAGAAACTGCATGGGATTCAACTCCGTTTAGGACTGGGAAACAAACGCTAGCTCGCCTTGCAAGAAACACACTCTGCTTTTGAGAAAACAGCACTCTTCTACTCTCCTGTGTTTCCTATAGGGCCAGAACAGTGAGCTTGCTCAGAACAAAAGAACTGTGCTTCCTACACACACGGGGCATATCTAGTTCAACTCTGCTTAGGAAACTGACAAGAACAGTAGCTTCTCTTCAGTCCAATACACTGTACTTGCTGGGAACAGACGCGAGTGCTATTTGCACTGTGTATGGCAATGGGAGCGCAATAGTGACTCTTCTTAGCAGAAAACAACTCTTGCTCGTAGGACCAGAAACTGCATGGGATTCAACTCCGTTTAGGACTGGGAAACAAACGCTAGCTCACCTTGCAAGAAATACACTCTGCTTTTGAGAAAACAGCACTCTTCTACTCTCCTGTGTTTCCTATAGGGCCAGAACATTGAGCTTGCTCAGAACAAAAGAACTGTGCTTCCTACACACACGGGGCATATCTAGTTCAACTCTGCTTAGGAAACTGACAAGAAAAGTAGCTTCTCTTCAGTCCAATACACTGTACTTGCTGGGAACAGACGCGAGTGCTATTTGCACTGTGTATGGCAATGGCACCGCAATAGTGACTCTTCTTAGCAGAAAACAACTCTTGCTCGTAGGAGCAGAAACTGCATGGGATTCAACTGCGTTTAGGACTGGGAAACAAACGCTAGCTCGCCTTGCAAGAAACACACTCTGCTTTTGAGAAAACAGCACTCTTCTACTCTCCTGTGTTTCCTATAGGGCCAGAACAGTGAGCTTGCTCAGAACAAAAGAACTGTGCTTCCTACACACACGGGGCATATCTAGTTCAACTCTGCTTAGGAAACTGACAAGAACAGTAGCTTCTCTTCAGTCCAATACACTGTACTTGCTGGGAACAGACGCGAGTGCTATTTGCACTGTGTATGGCAATGGGAGCGCAATAGTGACTCTTCTTAGCAGAAAACAACTCTTGCTCGTAGGACCAGAAACTGCATGGGATTCCACTCCGTTTAGGACTGGGAAACAAACGCTAGCTCGCCTTGCAAGAAACACACTCTGCTTTTGAGAAAACAGCACTCTTCTACACTCCTGTGTTTCCTATAGGGCCAGAACAGTGAGCTTGCTCAGAACAAAAGAACTGTGCTTCCTACACACACAGGGCATATCTAGTTCAACTCTGCTTAGGAAACTGACAAGAACAGTAGCTTCTCTTCAGTCCAATACACTGTACTTGCTGGGAACAGACGTGAGTGCTATTTGCACTGTGTATGGCAATGGGAGCGCAATAGTGACTCTTCTTTGGAGAAAACAACTCTTGCTAGTAGGAGCAGAAACTGCATGGGATTCAACTCCGTTTAGGACTGGGAAACAAACGCTAGCTCGCCTTGCAAGAAACACACTCTGCTTTTGAGAAAACAGCACTCTTCTACTCTCCTGTGTTTCCTATAGGGCCAGAACAGTGAGCTTGCTCAGAACAAAAGAACTGTGCTTCCTACACACACGGGGCATATCTAGTTCAACTCTGCTTAGGAAACTGACAAGAACAGTAGCTTCTCTTCAGTCCAATACACTGTACTTGCTGGGAACAGACGCGAGTGCTATTTGCACTGTGTATGGCAATGGGAGCGCAATAGTGACTCTTCTTAGCAGAAAACAACTCTTGCTCGTAGGACCAGAAACTGCATGGGATTCAACTCCGTTTAGGACTGGGAAACAAACGCTAGCTCGCCTTGCAAGAAACACACTCTGCTTTGGAGAAAACAGCACTCTTCTACTCTCCTGTGTTTCCTATAGGGCCAGAACAGTGAGCTTGCTCAGAACAAAAGAACTGTGCTTCCTACACACACGGGGCATATCTAGTTCAACTCTGCTTAGGAAACTGACAAGAACAGTAGCTTCTCTTCAGTCCAATACACTGTACTTGCTGGGAACAGACGCGAGTGCTATTTGCACTGTGTATGGCAATGGGAGCGCAATAGTGACTCTTCTTAGCAGAAAACAACTCTTGCTCATAGGACCAGAAACTGCATGGGATTCAACTCCGTTTAGGACTGGGAAACAAACGCTAGCTCGCCTTGCAAGAAACACACTCTGCTTTTGAGAAAACAGCACTCTTGTACTCTCCTGTGTTTCCTATAGGGCCAGAACAGTGAGCTTGCTCAGAACAAAAGAACTGTGCTTCCTACACACGGGGCATATCTAGTTCAACTCTGCTTAGGAAACTGACAAGAACAGTAGCTTCTCTTCAGTCCAATACACTGTACTTGCTGGGAACAGACGCGAGTGCTATTTGCACTGTGTATGGCAATGGCACCGCAATAGTGACTCTTCTTAGCAGAAAACAACTCTTGCTAGTAGGAGCAGAAACTACATGGGATTCAACTCCGTTTAGGACTGGGAAACAAACGCTAGCTCGCCTTGCAAGAAACACACTCTGCTTTTGAGAAAACAGCACTCTTCTACTCTCCTGTGTTTCCTATAGGGCCAGAACATTGAGCTTGCTCAGAACAAAAGAACTGTGCTTCCTACACACACGGGGCATATCTAGTTCAACTCTGCTTAGGAAACTGACAAGAACAGTAGCTTCTCTTCAGTCCAATACACTGTACTTGCTGGGAACAGAAGCGAGTGCTATTTGCACTGTGTATGGCAATGGGAGCGCAATAGTGACTCTTCTTAGCAGAAAACAACTCTTGCTCATAGGACCAGAAACTGCATGGGATTCAACTCCGTTTAGGACTGGGAAACAAACGCTAGCTCGCCTTGCAAGAAACACACTCTGCTTTTGAGAAAACAGCACTCTTGTACTCTCCTGTGTTTCCTATAGGGCCAGAACAGTGAGCTTGCTCAGAACAAAAGAACTGTGCTTCCTACACACGGGGCATATCTAGTTCAACTCTGCTTAGGAAACTGACAAGAACAGTAGCTTCTCTTCAGTCCAATACACTGTACTTGCTGGGAACAGACGCGAGTGCTATTTGCACTGTGTATGGCAATGGCACCGCAATAGTGACTCTTCTTAGCAGAAAACAACTCTTGCTAGTAGGAGCAGAAACTACATGGGATTCAACTCCGTTTAGGACTGGGAAACAAACGCTAGCTCGCCTTGCAAGAAACACACTCTGCTTTTGAGAAAACAGCACTCTTCTACTCTCCTGTGTTTCCTATAGGGCCAGAACATTGAGCTTGCTCAGAACAAAAGAACTGTGCTTCCTACACACACGGGGCATATCTAGTTCAACTCTGCTTAGGAAACTGACAAGAACAGTAGCTTCTCTTCAGTCCAATACACTGTACTTGCTGGGAACAGAAGCGAGTGCTATTTGCACTGTGTATGGCAATGGGAGCGCAATAGTGACTCTTCTTAGCAGAAAACAACTCTTGCTCGTAGGACCAGAAACTGCATGGGATTCAACTCCGTTTAGGACTGGGAAACAAACGCTAGCTCGCCTTGCAAGAAACACACTCTGCTTTTGAGAAAACAGCACTCTTCTACTCTCCAGTGTTTCCTACAGGACCAGAACAGTGAGCTTGCTCAGAACAAAAGAACTGTGCTTCCTACACACACGGGGCATATCTAGTTCAACTCTGCTTAGGAAACTGACAAGAACAGTAGCTTCTCTTCAGTCCAATACACTGTACTTGCTGGGAACAGACGCGAGTGCTATTTGCACTGTGTATGGCAATGGGAGCGCAATAGTGACTCTTCTTAGCAGAAAACAACTCTTGCTCGTAGGACCAGAAACTGCATGGGATTCAACTCCGTTTAGGACTGGGAAACAAACGCTAGCTCGCCTTGCAAGAAACATACTCTGCTTTTGAGAAAACAGCACTCTTCTACTCTCCTGTGTTTCCTATAGGGCCAGAACAGTGAGCTTGCTCAGAACAAAAGAACTGTGCTTCCTACACACACGGGGCATATCTAGTTCAACTCTGCTTAGGAAACTGACAAGAACAGTAGCTTCTCTTCAGTCCAATACACTGTACTTGCTGGGAACAGACGCGAGTGCTATTTGCACTGTGTATGGCAATGGGACCGCAATAGTGACTCTTCTTAGCAGAAAACAACTCTTGTTCGTAGGACCAGAAACTGCATGGGATTCAACTCCGTTTAGGACTGGGAAACAAACACTAGCTCGCCTTGCAAGAAACACACTCTGCTTTTGAGAAAACAGCACTCTTCTACTCTCCTGTGTTTCCTATAGGGCCAGAACATTGTGCTTGCTCAGAACAAAAGAACTGTGCTTCCTACACACACGGGGCATATCTAGTTCAACTCTGCTTAGGAAACTGACAAGAACAGTAGCTTCTCTTCAGTCCAATACACTGTACTTGCTGGGAACAGACGCGAGTGCTATTTGCACTGTGTATGGCAATGGGAGCGCAATAGTGACTCTTCTTAGCAGAAAACAACTCTTGCTCGTAGGACCAGAAACTGCATGGGATTCAACTCCGTTTAGGACTGGGAAACAAACGCTAGCTCGCCTTGCAAGAAACACACTCTGCTTTTGAGAAAACAGCACTCTTCTACTCTCCTGTGTCCCTATAGGGCCAGAACATTGTGCTTGCTCAGAACAAAAGAACTGTGCTTCCTACACACACGGGGCATATCTAGTTCAACTCTGCTTAGGAAACTGACAAGAACAGTAGCTTCTCTTCAGTCCAATACACTGTACTTGCTGGGAACAGACGTGAGTGCTATTTGCACTGTGTATGGCAATGGGAGCGCAATAGTGACTCTTCTTTGGAGAAAACAACTCTTGCTAGTAGGAGCAGAAACTGCATGGGATTCAACTCCGTTTAGGACTGGGAAACAAACGCTAGCTCGCCTTGCAAGAAACACACTCTGCTTTTGAGAAAACAGCACTCTTCTACTCTCCTGTGTTTCCTATAGGGCCAGAACAGTGAGCTTGCTCAGAACAAAAGAACTGTGCTTCCTACACACACGGGGCATATCTAGTTCAACTCTGCTTAGGAAACTGACAAGAACAGTAGCTTCTCTTCAGTCCAATACACTGTACTTGCTGGGAACAGACGCGAGTGCTATTTGCACTGTGTATGGCAATGGGAGCGCAATAGTGACTCTTCTTAGCAGAAAACAACTCTTGCTCGTAGGACCAGAAACTGCATGGGATTCAACTCCGTTTAGGACTGGGAAACAAACGCTAGCTCGCCTTGCAAGAAACACACTCTGCTTTTGAGAAAACAGCACTCTTCTACTCTCCTGTGTTTCCTATAGGGCCAGAACATCGAGCTTGCTCAGAACAAAAGAACTGTGCTTCCTACACACACGGGGCATATCTAGTTCAACTCTGCTTAGGAAACTGACAAGAACAGTAGCTTCTCTTCAGTCCAATACACTGTACTTGCTGGGAACAGACGCGAGTGCTATTTGCACTGTGTATGGCAATGGCAGTGCAATAGTGACTCTTCTTAGCAGAAAACAACTCTTGCTCGTAGGACCAGAAACTGCATGGGATTCAACTCCGTTTAGGACTGGGAAACAAACGCTAGCTCACCTTGCAAGAAACACACTCTGCTTTTGAGAAAACAGCACTCTTCTACTCTCCTGTGTTTCCTATAGGGCCAGAACATTGAGCTTGCTCGAACAAAAGAACTGTGCTTCCTACACACACGGGGCATATCTAGTTCAACTCTGCTTAGGAAACTGACAAGAACAGTAGCTTCTCTTCAGTCCAATACACTGTACTTGCTGGGAACAGACGCGAGTGCTATTTGCACTGTGTATGGCAATGGGAGCGCAATAGTGACTCTTCTTAGCAGAAAACAACTCTTGCTCGTAGGACCAGAAACTGCATGGGATTCAACTCTGTTTAGGACTGGGAAACAAACGCTAGCTCGCCTTGCAAGAAACACACTCTGCTTTTGAGAAAACAGCACTCTTCTACTCTCCTGTGTTTCCTATAGGGCCAGAACAGTGAGCTTGCTCAGAACAAAAGAACTGTGCTTCCTACACACCCGGGGCATATCTAGTTCAACTCTGCTTAGGAAACTGACAAGAACAGTAGCTTCTCTTCAGTCCAATACACTGTACTTGCTGGGAACAGACTCGAGTGCTATTTGCACTGTGTATGGCAATGGGAGCGCAATAGTGACTCTTCTTAGCAGAAAACAACTCTTGCTCGTAGGACCAGAAACTGCATGGGATTCAACTCCGTTTAGGACTGGGAAACAAACGCTAGCTCGCCTTGCAAGAAACACACTCTGCTTTTGAGAAAACAGTACTCTTCTACTCTCCTGTGTTTCCTATAGGGCCAGAACATTGAGCTTGCTCAGAACAAAAGAACTGTGCTTCCTACACACACGGGGCATATCTAGTTCAACTCTGCTTAGGAAACTGACAAGAACAGTAGCTTGTCTTCAGTCCAATACACTGTACTTGCTGGGAACAGACGCGAGTGCTATTTGCACTGTGTATGGCAATGGGAGCGCAATAGTGACTCTTCTTAGCAGAAAACAACTCTTGCTCGTAGGACCAGAAACTGCATGGGATTCAACTCCGTTTAGGACTGGGAAACAATCGCTAGCTCGCCTTGCAAGAAACACACTCTGCTTTTGAGAAAACAGCACTCTTCTACTCTCCAGTGTTTCCTATAGGACCAGAACAGTGAGCTTGCTCAGAACAAAAGAACTGTGCTTCCTACACACACGGGGCATATCTAGTTCAACTCTGCTTAGGAAACTGACAAGAACAGTAGCTTCTCTTCAGTCCAATACACTGTACTTGCTGGGAACAGACGCGAGTGCTATTTGCACTGCATATGGCAATGGGAGCGCAATAGTGACTCTTCTTAGCAGAAAACAACTCTTGCTCGTAGGACCTGAAACTGCATGGGATTCAACTCTGTTTAGGACTGGGAAACAAACGCTAGCTCGCCTTGCAAGAAACACACTCTGCTTTTGAGAAAACAGCACTCTTCTACTCTCCTGTGTTTCCTATAGGGCCAGAACAGTGAGCTTGCTCAGAACAAAAGAACTGTGCTTCCTACACACACGGGGCATATCTAGTTCAACTCTGCTTAGGAAACTGACAAGAACAGTAGCTTCTCTTCAGTCCAATACACTGTACTTGCTGGGAACAGACGCGAGTGCTATTTGCACTGTGTATGGCAATGGGAGCGCAATAGTGACTCTTCTTAGCAGAAAACAACTCTTGCTCGTAGGACCAGAAACTGCATGGGATTCAACTCCGTTTAGGACTGGGAAACAAACGCTAGCTCGCCTTGCAAGAAACACACTCTGCTTTTGAGAAAACAGCACTCTTCTACTCTCCTGTGTTTCCTATAGGGCCAGAACAGTGAGCTTGCTCAGAACAAAAGAACTGTGCTTCCTACACACACGGGGCATATCTAGTTCAACTCTGCTTAGGAAACTGACAAGAACAGTAGCTTCTCTTCAGTCCAATACACTGTACTTGCTGGGAACAGACGCGAGTGCTATTTGCACTGTGTATGGCAATGGCAGCGCAATAGTGACTCTTCTTAGCAGAAAACAACTCTTGCTCATAGGACCAGAAACTGCATGGGATTCAACTCCGTTTAGGACTGGGAAACAAACGCTAGCTCGCCTTGCAAGAAACACACTCTGCTTTTGAGAAAACAGCACTCTTCTACTCTCCTGTGTTTCCTATAGGGCCAGAACAGTGAGCTTGCTCAGAACAAAAGAACTGTGCTTCCTACACACACGGGGCATATCTAGTTCAACTCTGCTTAGGAAACTGACAAGAACAGTAGCTTCTCTTCAGTCCAATACACTGTACTTGCTGGGAACAGACGCGAGTGCTATTTGCACTGTGTATGGCAATGGGAGCGCAATAGTGACTCTTCTTAGCAGAAAACAACTCTTGCTCGTAGGACCAGAAACTGCATGGGATTCAACTCCGTTTAGGACTGGGAAACAAACGCTAGCTCGCCTTGCAAGAAACACACTCTGCTTTTGAGAAAACAGCACTCTTCTACTCTCCTGTGTTTCCTACAGGGCCAGAACAGTGAGCTTGCTCAGAACAAAAGAACTGTGCTTCCTACACACACGGGGCATATCTAGTTCAACTCTGCTTAGGAAACTGACAAGAACAGTATCTTCTCTTCAGTCCAATACACTGTACTTGCTGGGAACAGACGCGAGTGCTATTTGCACTGTGTATGGCAATGGGAGCGCAATAGTGACTCTTCTTAGCAGAAAACAACTCTTGCTCGTAGGACCAGAAACTGCATGGGATTCAACTCCATTTAGGACTGGGAAAAAAACGCTAGCTCGCCTTGCAAGAAACACACTCTGCTTTTGAGAGAACAGCACTCTTCTATTCTCCAGTGTTTCCTATAGGACCAGAACAGTGAGCTTGCTCAGAACAAAAGAACTGTGCTTCCTACACACACGGGGCATATCTAGTTCAACTCTGCTTAGGAAACTGACAAGAACAGTATCTTCTCTTCAGTCCAATACACTGTACTTGCTGGGAACAGACGCGAGTGCTATTTGCACTGTGTATGGCAATGGGAGCACAATAGTGACTCTTCTTAGCAGAAAACAACTCTTGCTCGTAGGACCAGAAACTGCATGGGATTCAACTCCGTTTAGGACTGGGAAACAAACGCTAGCTCGCCTTGCAAGAAACACACTCTGCTTTTGAGAAAACAGCACTCTTCTACTCTCCTGTGTTTCCTATAGGGCCAGAACAGTGAGCTTGCTCAGAACAAAAGAACTGTGCTTTCTACACACACGGGGCATATCTAGTTCAAGTCTGCTTAGGAAACTGACAAGAACAGTAGCTTCTCTTCAGTCCAATACACTGTACTTGCTGGGAACAGACGCGAGTGCTATTTGCACTGTGTATGGCAATGGGAGCACAATAGTGACTCTTCTTAGCAGAAAACAACTCTTGCTCGTAGGACCAGAAACTGCATGGGATTCAACTCTGTTTAGGACTGGGAAACAAACGCTAGCTCGCCTTGCAAGAAACACACTCTGCTTTTGAGAAAACAGCACTCTTCTACTCTCCTGTGTTTCCTATAGGGCCAGAACAGTGAGCTTGCTCAGAACAAAAGAACTGTGCTTCCTACACACACGGGGCATATCTAGTTCAACTCTGCTTAGGAAACCGACAAGAACAGTAGCTTCTCTTCAGTCCAATACACTGTACTTGCTGGGAACAGACGCCAGTGCTATTTGCACTGTGTATGGCAATGGGAGCGCAATAGTGATTCTTCTTAGCAGAAAACAACTCTTGCTCGTAGGACCAGAAACTGCATGGGATTCAACTCCGTTTAGGACTGGGAAACAAACGCTAGCTCGCCTTGCAAGAAACACACTCTGCTTTTGAGAAAACAGCACTCTTCTACTCTCCTGTGTTTCCTACAGGGCCAGAACAGTGAGCTTGCTCAGAACAAAAGAACTGTGCTTCCTACACACACGGGGCATATCTAGTTCAACTCTGCTTAGGAAACTGACAAGAACAGTAGCTTCTCTTCAGTCCAATACACTGTACTTGCTGGGAACAGACGCGAGTGCTATTTGCACTGTGTATGGCAATGGGAGCGCAATAGTGACTCTTCTTAGCAGAAAACAACTCTTGCTCGTAGGACCAGAAACTG
Organism: Peromyscus eremicus; assembly: GCF_949786415.1. Lineage (NCBI taxonomy): Eukaryota > Metazoa > Chordata > Mammalia > Rodentia > Cricetidae > Peromyscus > Peromyscus eremicus. Next base: position 35,446 of record NW_026737201.1, on the reverse strand, counting down.
CATGGGATTCAACTCCGTTCAGGACTGGGAAACAAACGCTAGCTCGCCTTGCAAGAAACACACTCTGCTTTTGAGAAAACAGCACTCTTCTACACTCCTGTGTTTCCTATAGGGCCAGAACAGTGAGCTTGCTCAGAACAAAAGAACTGTGCTTCCTACACACACGAGCCATATCTAGTTCAACTCTGCTTAGGAAACTGACAAGAACAGTAGCTTCTCTTCAGTCCAATACACTGTACTTGCTTAGAACAGACGCTAGTGCTATTTGCACTGTGTATGGCAATGGGAGCGCAATAGTGACTCTTCTTAGCAGAAAACAACTCTTGCTCGTAGGACCAGAAACTGCATGGGATTCAACTCCGTTTAGGAGTGGGAAACAAACGCTAGCTCACCTTGCAAGAAATACACTCTGCTTTTGAGAAAACAGCACTCTTCTACTCTCCTGTGTTTCCTATAGGGCCAGAACATTGAGCTTGCTCAGAACAAAAGAACTGTGCTTCCTACACACACGGGGCATATCTAGTTCAACTCTGCTTAGGAAACTGACAAGAACAGTAGCTTCTCTTCAGTCCAATACACTGTACTTGCTGGGAACAGACGCGAGTGCTATTTGCACTGTGTATGGCAATGGCACCACAATAGTGACTCTTCTTAGCAGAAAACAACTCTTGCTCGTAGGAGCAGAAACTGCATGGGATTCAACTCCATTTAGGACTGGGAAACAAACGCTAGCTCGCCTTGCAAGAAACACACTCTGCTTTTGAGAAAACAGCACTCTTCTACTCTCCTGTGTTTCCTATAGGGCCAGAACATTGTGCTTGCTCAGAACAAAAGAACTGTGCTTCCTACACACACGGGCCATATCTAGTTCAACTCTGCTTAGGAAACTGACAAGAACAGTAGCTTCTCTTCAGTCCAATACACTGTACTTGCTGGGAACAGACGCGAGTGCTATTTGCACTGTGTATGGCAATGGGAGCGCAATAGTGACTCTTCTTAGCAGAAAACAACTCTTGCTCGTAGGACCAGAAACTGCATGGGATTCAACTCCGTTTAGGACTGGGAAACAAACGCTAGCTCGCCTTGCAAGAAACACACTCTGCTTTTGAGAAAACAGCACTCTTCTACTCTCCTGTGTTTCCTATAGGGCCAGAACAGTGAGCTTGCTCAGAAGAAAAGAACTGTGCTTCCTACACACCCGGGGCATATCTAGTTCAACTCTGCTTAGGAAACTGACAAGAACAGTAGCTTCTCTTCAGTCCAATACACTGTACTTGCTGGGAACAGACGCGAGTGCTATTTGCACTGTGTATGGCAATGGGAGCGCAATAGTGACTCTTCTTAGCAGAAAACAACTCTTGCTCGTAGGACCAGAAACTGCATGGGATTCAACTCCATTTAGGACTGGGAAACAAACGCTAGCTCGCCTTGCAAGAAACACACTCTGCTTTTGAGAAAACAGCACTCTTCTACTCTCCTGTGTTTCCTATAGGGCCAGAACAGTGAGCTTGCTCAGAACAAAAGAACTGTGCTTCCTACACACACGGGGCATATCTAGTTCAACTCTGCTTAGGAAACTGACAAGAACAGTAGCTTCTCTTAAGTCCAATACACTGTACTTGCTGGGAACAGACGCGAGTGCTATTTGCACTGTGTATGGCAATGGCAGCGCAATAGTGACTCTTCTTAGCAGAAAACAACTCTTGCTCGAAGGACCAGAAACTGCATGGGATTCAACTCCGTTTAGGACTGGGAAACAAACGCTAGCTCGCCTTGCAAGAAACACACTCTGCTTTTGAGAAAACAGCACTCTTCTACTCTCCTGTGTTTCCTATAGGGCCAGAACAGTGAGCTTGCTCAGAACAAAAGAACTGTGCTTCCTACACACACGGGGCATATCTAGTTCAACTCTGCTTAGGAAACTGACAAGAACAGTAGCTTCTCTTCAGTCCAATACACTGTACTTGCTGGGAACAGACGCGAGTGCTATTTGCACCGTGTATGGCAATGGGAGCGCAATAGTGACTCTTCTTAGCAGAAAACAACTCTTGCTCGTAGGACCAGAAACTGCATGGGATTCAACTCCGTTTAGGACTGGGAAACAAACGCTAGCTCGCCTTGCAAGAAACACACTCTGCTTTTGAGAAAACAGCACTCTTCTACTCTCCAGTGTTTCCTATAGGACCAGAACAGTGAGCTTGCTCAGAACAAAAGAACTGTGCTTCCTACACACACGGGCCATATCTAGTTCAACTCTGCTTAGGAAACTGACAAGAACAGTAGCTTCTCTTCAGTCCAATACACTGTACTTGCTGGGAACAGACGCGAGTGCTATTTGCACTGTGTATGGCAATGGGAGCGCAATAGTGACTCTTCTTAGCAGAAAACAACTCTTGCTCGTAGGACCAGAAACTGCATGGGATTCAACTCCGTTTAGGACTGGGAAACAAACGCTAGCTCGCCTTGCAAGAAACACACTCTGCTTTTGAGAAAACAGCACTCTTCTACTCTCCTGTGTTTCCTATAGGGCCAGAACAGTGAGCTTGCTCAGAACAAAAGAACTGTGCTTCCTACACACACGGGGCATATCTAGTTCAACTCTGCTTAGGAAACTGACAAGAACAGTAGCTTCTCTTCAGTCCAATACACTGTACTTGCTGGGAACAGACGCCAGTGCTATTTGCACTGTGTATGGCAATGGGAGCGCAATAGTGACTCTTCTTAGCAGAAAACAACTTTTGCTCGTAGGACCAGAAACTGCATGGGATTCAACTCCGTTTAGGACTGGGAAACAAACGCTAGCTCGCCTTGCAAGAAACACACTCTGCTTTTGAGAAAACAGGACTCTTCTACTCTCCTGTGTTTCCTATAGGGCCAGAACAGTGAGCTTGCTCAGAACAAAAGAACTGTGCTTCCTACACACACGGGGCATATCTAGTTCAACTCTGCTTAGGAAACTGACAAGAACAGTAGCTTCTCTTCAGTCCAATACACTGTACTTGCTGGGAACAGACGCCAGTGCTATTTGCACTGTGTATGGCAATGGGAGCGCAATAGTGACTCTTCTTAGCAGAAAACAACTCTTGCTCGTAGGACCAGAAACTGCATGGGATTCAACTCCGTTTAGGACTGGGAAACAAACGCTAGCTCGCCTTGCAAGAAACACACTCTGCTTTTGAGAAAACAGCACTCTTCTACTTTTCTGTGTTTCCTATAGGGCCAGAACAGTGAGCTTGCTCAGAACAAAAGAACTGTGCTTCCTACACACACGGGGCATATCTAGTTCAACTCTGCTTAGGAAACTGACAAGAACAGTAGCTTCTCTTCAGTCCAATACACAATGGGAGCGCAATAGTGACTCTTCTTAGCAGAAAATAACTCTTGCTCATAGGACCAGAAACTGCATGGGATTCAACTCCGTTTAGGACTGGGAAACAAACGCTAGCTCGCCTTGCAAGAAACACACTCTGCTTTTGAGAAAACAGCACTCTTCTACTCTCCAGTGTTTCCTATAGGACCAGAACAGTGAGCTTGCTCAGAACAAAAGAACTGTGCTTCCTACACACACGGGGCATATCTAGTTCAACTCTGCTTAGGAAACTGACAAGAACAGTAGCTTCTCTTCAGTCCAATACACTGTACTTGCTGGGAACAGACGCGAGTGCTATTTGCACTGTGTATGGCAATGGGAGCGCAATAGTGACTCTTCTTAGCAGAAAACAACTCTTGCTCGTAGGACCAGAAACTGCATGGGATTCAACTCCGTTTAGGACTGGGAAACAAACGCTAGCTCGCCTTGCAAGAAACACACTCTGCTTTTGAGAAAACAGCACTCTTCTACTCTCCTGTGTTTCCTATAGGGCCAGAACATTGTGCTTGCTCAGAACAAAAGAACTGTGCTTCCTACACACACGGGGCATATCTAGTTCAACTCTGCTTAGGAAACTGACAAGAACAGTAGCTTCTCTTCAGTCCAATACACTGTACTTGCTGGGAACAGACGCGAGTGCTATTTGCACTGTGTATGGCAATGGGAGCGCAATAGTGACTCTTCTTAGCAGAAAAAAACTCTTGCTCGTAGGACCAGAAACTGCATGGGATTCAACTCCGTTTAGGACTGGGAAACAAACGCTAGCTCGCCTTGCAAGAAACACACTCTGCTTTTGAGAAAACAGGACTCTTCTACTCTCCTGTGTTTCCTATAGGGCCAGAACAGTGAGCTTGCTCAGAACAAAAGAACTGTGCTTCCTACACACACGGGGCATATCTAGTTCAACTCTGCTTAGGAAACTGACAAGAACAGTAGCTTCTCTTCAGTCCAAAACACTGTACTTGCTGGGAACAGACGCGAGTGCTATTTGGACTGTGTATGGCAATGGGAGTGCAATAGTGACTCTTCTTAGCAGAAAACAACTCTTGCTCGTAGGAGCAGAAACTGCATGGGATTCAACTCCTTTTAGGACTGGGAAACAAACGCTAGCTCGCCTTGCAAGAAACACACTCTGCTTTTGAGAAAACAGCACTCTTCTACTCTCCAGTGTTTCCTATAGGACCAGAACAGTGAGCTTGCTCAGAACAAAAGAACTGTGCTTCCTACACACACGGGGCATATCTAGTTCAACTCTGCTTAGGAAACTGACAAGAACAGTAGCTTCTCTTCAGTCCAATACACTGTACTTGCTGGGAACAGACGCGAGTGCTATTTGCACTGTGTATGGCAATGGGAGCGCAATAGTGACTCTTCTTAGCAGAAAACAACTCTTGCTCGTAGGACCAGAAACTGCATGGGATTCAACTCCGTTTAGGACTGGGAAACAAACGCTAGCTCGCCTTGCAAGAAACACACTCTGCTTTTGAGAAAACAGCACTCTTCTACTCTCCTGTGTTTCCTATAGGGCCAGAACAGTGAGCTTGCTCAGAACAAAAGAACTGTGCTTCCTACACACACGGGGCATATCTAGTTCAACTCTGCTTAGGAAACTGACAAGAACAGTAGCTTCTCTTCAGTCCAATACACTGTACTTGCTGGGAACAGACGCCAGTGCTATTTGCACTGTGTATGGCAATGGGAGCGCAATAGTGACTCTTCTTAGCAGAAAACAACTTTTGCTCGTAGGACCAGAAACTGCATGGGATTCAACTCCGTTTAGGACTGGGAAACAAACGCTAGCTCGCCTTGCAAGAAACACACTCTGCTTTTGAGAAAACAGGACTCTTCTACTCTCCTGTGTTTCCTATAGGGCCAGAACAGTGAGCTTGCTCAGAACAAAAGAACTGTGCTTCCTACACACACGGGGCATATCTAGTTCAACTCTGCTTAGGAAACTGACAAGAACAGTAGCTTCTCTTCAGTCCAATACACTGTACTTGCTGGGAACAGACGCCAGTGCTATTTGCACTGTGTATGGCAATGGGAGCGCAATAGTGACTCTTCTTAGCAGAAAACAACTCTTGCTCGTAGGACCAGAAACTGCATGGGATTCAACTCCGTTTAGGACTGGGAAACAAACGCTAGCTCGCCTTGCAAGAAACACACTCTGCTTTTGAGAAAACAGCACTCTTCTACTTTTCTGTGTTTCCTATAGGGCCAGAACAGTGAGCTTGCTCAGAACAAAAGAACTGTGCTTCCTACACACACGGGGCATATCTAGTTCAACTCTGCTTAGGAAACTGACAAGAACAGTAGCTTCTCTTCAGTCCAATACACAATGGGAGCGCAATAGTGACTCTTCTTAGCAGAAAATAACTCTTGCTCATAGGACCAGAAACTGCATGGGATTCAACTCCGTTTAGGACTGGGAAACAAACGCTAGCTCGCCTTGCAAGAAACACACTCTGCTTTTGAGAAAACAGCACTCTTCTACTCTCCAGTGTTTCCTATAGGACCAGAACAGTGAGCTTGCTCAGAACAAAAGAACTGTGCTTCCTACACACACGGGGCATATCTAGTTCAACTCTGCTTAGGAAACTGACAAGAACAGTAGCTTCTCTTCAGTCCAATACACTGTACTTGCTGGGAACAGACGCGAGTGCTATTTGCACTGTGTATGGCAATGGGAGCGCAATAGTGACTCTTCTTAGCAGAAAACAACTCTTGCTCGTAGGACCAGAAACTGCATGGGATTCAACTCCGTTTAGGACTGGGAAACAAACGCTAGCTCGCCTTGCAAGAAACACACTCTGCTTTTGAGAAAACAGCACTCTTCTACTCTCCTGTGTTTCCTATAGGGCCAGAACATTGTGCTTGCTCAGAACAAAAGAACTGTGCTTCCTACACACACGGGGCATATCTAGTTCAACTCTGCTTAGGAAACTGACAAGAACAGTAGCTTCTCTTCAGTCCAATACACTGTACTTGCTGGGAACAGACGCGAGTGCTATTTGCACTGTGTATGGCAATGGGAGCGCAATAGTGACTCTTCTTAGCAGAAAACAACTCTTGCTCGTAGGACCAGAAACTGCATGGGATTCAACTCCGTTTAGGACTGGGAAACAAACGCTAGCTCGCCTTGCAAGAAACACACTCTGCTTTTGAGAAAACAGGACTCTTCTACTCTCCTGTGTTTCCTATAGGGCCAGAACAGTGAGCTTGCTCAGAACAAAAGAACTGTGCTTCCTACACACACGGGGCATATCTAGTTCAACTCTGCTTAGGAAACTGACAAGAACAGTAGCTTCTCTTCAGTCCAAAACACTGTACTTGCTGGGAACAGACGCGAGTGCTATTTGGACTGTGTATGGCAATGGGAGTGCAATAGTGACTCTTCTTAGCAGAAAACAACTCTTGCTCGTAGGAGCAGAAACTGCATGGGATTCAACTCCTTTTAGGACTGGGAAACAAACGCTAGCTCGCCTTGCAAGAAACACACTCTGCTTTTGAGAAAACAGCACTCTTCTACTCTCCTGTGTTTCCTATAGGGCCAGAACATTGTGCTTGCTCAGAACAAAAGAACTGTGCTTCCTACACACACGGGGCATATCTAGTTCAACTCGGCTTAGGAAACTGACAAGAACAGTAGCTTCTCTTCAGTCCAATACACTGTACTTGCTGGGAACAGACGCGAGTGCTATTTGCACTGTGTATGGCAATGGGAGCGCAATAGTGACTCTTCTTAGCAGAAAACAACTCTTGCTCGTAGGACCAGAAACTGCATGGGATTCAACTCCGTTTAGGACTGGGAAACAAACGCTAGCTCGCCTTGCAAGAAACACACTCTGCTTTTGAGAAAACAGCACTCTTCTACTCTCCTGTGTTTCCTGTAGGGCCAGAACATTGAGCTTGCTCAGAACAAAAGAACTGTGCTTCCTACACACACGGGGCATATCTAGTTCAACTCTGCTTAGGAAACTGACAAGAACAGTAGCTTCTCTTCAGTCCAATACACTGTACTTGCTGGGAACAGACGCGAGTGCTATTTGCACTGTGTATGGCAATGGGAGCACAATAGTGACTCTTCTTAGCAGAAAACAACTCTTGCTAGTAGGAGCAGAAACTGCATGGGATTCAACTCCGTTTAGGACTGGGAAACAAACGCTAGCTCGTCTTGCAAGAAACACACTCTGCTTTTGAGAAAACAGCACTCTTCTACTCTCCTGTGTTTCCTATAGGGCCAGAACATTGAGCTTGCTCAGAACAAAAGAACTGTGCTTCCTACACACACGGGGCATATCTAGTTCAACTCTGCCTAGGAAACTGACAAGAACAGTAGCTTCTCTTCAGTCCAATACACTGTACTTGCTGGGAACAGACGCGAGTGCTATTTGCACTGTGTATGGCAATGGGAGCACAATAGTGACTCTTCTTAGCAGAAAACAACTCTTGCTCATAGGACCAGAAACTGCATGGGATTCAACTCCGTTTAGGACTGGGAAACCAACGCTAGCTCGTCTTGCAAGAAACACACTCTGCTTTTGAGAAAACAGCACTCTTCTACTCTCCTGTGTTTCCTATAGGGCCAGAACATTGAGCTTGCTCAGAACAAAAGAACTGTGCTTCCTACACACACGGGGCATATCTAGTTCAACTCTGCTTAGGAAACTGACAAGAACAGTAGCTTCTCTTCAGTCCAATACACTGTACTTGCTGGGAACAGACGCCAGTGCTATTTGCACTGTGTATGGCAATGGGAGCGCAATAGTGACTCTTCTTAGCAGAAAACAACTCTTGCTCGTAGGACCAGAAACTGCATGGGATTCAACTCCGTTTAGGACTGGGAAACAAACGCTAGCTCGCCTTGCAAGAAACACACTCTGCTTTTGAGAAAACAGCACTCTTCTACTCTCCTGTGTTTCCTATAGGACCAGAACAGTGAGCTTGCTCAGAACAAAAGAACTGTGCTTCCTACACACACGGGGCATATCTAGTTCAACTCTGCTTAGGAAACTGACAAGAACAGTAGCTTCTCTTCAGTCTAATACACTGTACTTGCTGGGAACAGACGCGAGTGCTATTTGCACTGTGTATGGCAATGGGAGCGCAATAGTGACTCTTCTTAGCAGAAAACAACTCTTGCTCGTAGGACCAGAAACTGCATGGGATTCAACTCCGTTTAGGACTGGGAAACAAACGCTAGCTCGCCTTACAAGAAACACACTCTGCATTTGAGAAAACAGCACTCTTCTACTGTCCTGTGTTTCCTATAGGGCCAGAACATTGTGCTTGCTCAGAACAAAAGAACTGTGCTTCCTACACACACGGGGCATATCTAGTTCAACTCTGCTTAGGAAACTGACAAGAACAGTAGCTTCTCTTCAGTCCAATACACTGTACTTGCTGGGAACAGACGCCAGTGCTATTTGCACTGTGTATGGCAATGGGAGCGCAATAGTGACTCTTCTTAGCAGAAAACAACTCTTGCTCGTAGGACCAGAAACTGCATGGGATTCAACTCCGTTTAGGACTGGGAAACAAACGCTAGCTCGCCTTGCAAGAAACACACTCTGCTTTTGAGAAAACAGCACTCTTCTACTCTCCTGTGTTTCCTATAGGGCCAGAACAGTGAGCTTGCTCAGAACAAAAGAACTGTGCTTCCTACACACACGGGGCATATCTAGTTCAACTCTGCTTAGGAAACTGACAAGAACAGTAGCTTATCTTCAGTCCAATACACTGTACTTGCTGGGAACAGACGCGAGTGCTATTTGCACTGTGTATGGCAATGGGAGCGCAATAGTGACTCTTCTTAGCAGAAAACAACTCTTGCTAGTAGGAGCAGAAACTGCATGGGATTCAACTCCGTTTAGGACTGGGAAACAAACGCTAGCTCGCCTTGCAAGAAACACACTCTGCTTTTGAGAAAACAGCACTCTTCTACTCTCCTGTGTTTCCTATAGGGCCAGAACATTGAGCTTGCTCAGAACAAAAGAACTGTGCTTCCTACACACACGGGGCATATCTAGTTCAACTCTGCTTAGGAAACTGACAAGAACAGTAGCTTCTCTTCAGTCCAATACACTGTACTTGCTGGGAACAGACGCGAGTGCTATTTGCACTGTGTATGGCAATGGGAGCGCAATAGTGACTCTTCTTAGCAGAAAACAACTCTTGCTAGTAGGAGCAGAAACTGCATGGGATTCAACTCCGTTTAGGACTGGGAAACAAACGCTAGCACGCCTTGCAAGAAACACACTCTGCTTTTGAGAAAACAGCACTCTTCTACTCTCCTGTGTTTCCTATAGGGCCAGAACATTGAGCTTGCTCAGAACAAAAGAACTGTGCTTCCTACACACACGGGGCATATCTAGTTCAACTCTGCTTAGGAAACTGACAAGAACAGTAGCTTCTCTTCAGTCCAATACACTGTACTTGCTGGGAACAGACGCGAGTGCTATTTGCACTGTGTATGGCAATGGGAGCGCAATAGTGACTCTTCTTAGCAGAAAACAACTCTTGCTCTTAGGAGCAGAAACTGCATGGGATTCAACTCCGTTTAGGACTGGGAAACAAACGCTAGCTCGCCTTGCAAGAAACACACTCTGCTTTTGAGAAAACAGCACTCTTCTACTCTCCTGTGTTTCCTATAGGGCCAGAACATTGTGCTTGCTCAGAACAAAAGAACTGTGCTTCCTACACACACGGGCCATATCTAGTTCAACTCTGCTTAGGAAACTGACAAGAACAGTAGCTTCTCTTCAGTCCAATACACTGTACTTGCTGGGAACAGACGCCAGTGCTATTTGCACTGTGTATGGCAATGGGAGCGCAATAGTGACTCTTCTTAGCAGAAAACAACTCTTGCTCGTAGGACCAGAAACTGCATGGGATTCAACTCCGTTTAGGACTGGGAAACAAACGCTAGCTCGCCTTGCAAGAAACACACTCTGCTTTTGAGAAAACAGGACTCTTCTACTCTCCTGTGTTTCCTATAGGGCCAGAACATTGTGCTTGCTCAGAACAAAAGAACTGTGCTTCCTACACACACGGGGCATATCTAGTTCAACTCTGCTTAGGAAACTGACAAGAACAGTAGCTTCTCTTCAGTCCAATACACTGTACTTGCTGGGAACAGACGCGAGTGCTATTTGCACTGTGTATGGCAATGGGAGCGCAATAGTGACTCTTCTTAGCAGAAAACAACTCTTGCTCGTAGGACCAGAAACTGCATGGGATTCAACTCCGTTTAGGACTGGGAAACAAACGCTAGCTCGCCTTGCAAGAAACACACTCTGCTTTTGAGGAAACAGCACTCTTCTACTCTCCTGTGTCCCTATAGGGCCAGAACATTGTGCTTGCTCAGAACAAAAGAACTGTGCTTCCTACACACACGGGGCATATCTAGTTCAACTCTGCTTAGGAAACTGACAAGAACAGTAGCTTCTCTTCAGTCCAATACACTGTACTTGCTGGGAACAGACGTGAGTGCTATTTGCACTGTGTATGGCAATGGGAGCGCAATAGTGACTCTTCTTTGGAGAAAACAACTCTTGCTAGTAGGAGCAGAAACTGCATGGGATTCAACTCCGTTTAGGACTGGGAAACAAACGCTGGCTCGCCTTGCAAGAAACACACTCTGCTTTTGAGAAAACAGCACTCTTCTGCACTCCTGTGTTTCCTATAGGGCCAGAACAGTGAGCTTGCTCAGAACAAAAGAACTGTGCTTCCTACACACACGGGGCATATCTAGTTCAACTCTGCTTAGGAAACTGACAAGAACAGTAGCTTCTCTTCAGTGCAATACACTGTACTTGCTGGGAACAGACGCGAGTGCTATTTGCACTGTGTATGGCAATGGGAGCGCAATAGTGACTCTTCTTAGCAGAAAACAACTCTTGCTCGTAGGACCAGAAACTGCATGGGATTCAACTCCGTTTAGGACTGGGAAACAAACGCTAGCTCGCCTTGCAAGAAACACACTCTGCTTTTGAGAAAACAGCACTCTTCTACTCTCCTGTGTTTCCTATAGGGCCAGAACATCGAGCTTGCTCAGAACAAAAGAACTGTGCTTCCTACACACACGGGGCATATCTAGTTCAACTCTGCTTAGGAAACTGACAAGAACTGTAGCTTCTCTTCAGTCCAATACACTGTACTTGCTGGGAACAGACGCCAGTGCTATTTGCACTGTGTATGGCAATGGCAGTGCAATAGTGACTCTTCTTAGCAGAAAACAACTCTTGCTCGTAGGACCAGAAACTGCATGGGATTCAACTCCGTTTAGGACTGGGAAACAAATGCTAGCTCACCTTGCAAGAAACACACTCTGCTTTTGAGAAAACAGCACTCTTCTACTCTCCTGTGTTTCCTATAGGGCCAGAACATTGAGCTTGCTCAGAACAAAAGAACTGTGCTTCCTACACACACGGGGCATATCTAGTTCAACTCTGCTTAGGAAACTGACAAGAACAGTAGCTTCTCTTCAGTCCAATACACTGTACTTGCTGGGAACAGACGCGAGTGCTATTTGCACTGTGTATGGCAATATCACCGCAATAGTGACTCTTCTTAGCAGAAAACAACTCTTGCTAGTAGGAGCAGAAACTGCATGGGATTCAACTCCATTTAGGACTGGGAAACAAACGCTAGCTCGCCTTGCAAGAAACACACTCTGCTTTTGAGAAAACAGCACTCTTCTACTCTCCTGTGTTTCATATAGGGCCAGAACAGTGAGCTTGCTCAGAACAAAAGAACTGTGCTTCCTACACACACGGGGCATATCTAGTTCAACTCTGCTTAGGAAACTGACAAGAACAGTAGCTTCTCTTCAGTGCAATACACTGTACTTGCTGGGAACAGACGCGAGTGCTATTTGCACTGTGTATGGCAATGGGAGCGCAATAGTGACTCTTTTTAGCAGAAAACAACTCTTGCTCGTAGGACCAGAAACTGCATGGGATTCAACTCTGTTTAGGACTGGGAAACAAACGCTAGCTCGCCTTGCAAGAAACACACTCTGCTTTTGAGAAAACAGCACTCTTCTACTCTCCTGTGTTTCCTATAGGGCCAGAACAGTGAGCTTGCTCAGAACAAAAGAACTGTGCTTCCTACACACCCGGGGCATATCTAGTTCAACTCTGCTTAGGAAACTGACAAGAACATTAGCTTCTCTTCAGTCCAATACACTGTACTTGCTGGGAACAGACGCGAGTGCTATTTGCACTGTGTATGGCAATGGGAGCGCAATAGTGACTCTTCTTAGCAGAAAACAACTCTTGCTCGTAGGACCAGAAACTGCATGGGATTCAACTCCGTTTAGGACTGGGAAACAAACGCTAGCTCGCCTTGCAAGAAACACACTCTGCTTTTGAGAAAACAGCACTCTTCTACTCTCCTGTGTTTCCTATAGGGCCAGAACATTGAGCTTGCTCAGAACAAAAGAACTGTGCTTCCTACACACACGGGGCATATCTAGTTCAACTCTGCTTAGGAAACTGACAAGAACAGTAGCTTCTCTTCAGTCCAATACACTGTACTTGCTGGGAACAGACGCGAGTGCTATTTGCACTGTGTATGGCAATGGGAGCGCAATAGTGACTCTTCTTAGCAGAAAACAACTCTTGCTCGTAGGACCAGAAACTGCATGGGATTCAACTCCGTTTAGGACTGGGAAACAAACGCTAGCTCGCCTTGCAAGAAACACACTCTGCTTTTGAGAAAACAGCACTCTTCTACTCTCCAGTGTTTCCTATAGGAACAGAACAGTGAGCTTGCTCAGAACAAAAGAACTGTGCTTCCTACACACACGGGGCATATCTAGTTCAACTCTGCTTAGGAAACTGACAAGAACAGTAGCTTCTCTTCAGTCCAATACACTGTACTTGCTGGGAACAGACGCGAGTGGTATTTGCACTGCGTATGGCAATGGGAGCGCAATAGTGACTCTTCTTAGCAGAAAACAACTCTTGCTCGTAGGACCAGAAACTGCATGGGATTCAACTCTGTTTAGGACTGGGAAACAAACGCTAGCTCGCCTTGCAAGAAACACACTCTGCTTTTGACAAAACAGCACTCTTCTACTCTCCTGTGTTTCCTATAGGGCCAGAACAGTGAGCTTGCTCAGAACAAAAGAACTGTGCTTCCTACACACACGGGGCATATCTAGTTCAACTCTGCTTAGGAAACTGACAAGAACAGTAGCTTCTCTTCAGTCCAATACACTGTACTTGCTGGGAACAGACGCGAGTGCTATTTGCACTGTGTATGGCAATGGGAGCGCAACTGTGACTCTTCTTAGCAGAAAACAACTCTTGCTCGTAGGACCAGAAACTGCATGGGATTCAACTCCGTTTAGGACTGGGAAACAAACGCTAGCTCGCCTTGCAAGAAACACACTCTGCTTTTGAGAAAACAGCACTCTTCTACTTTCCTGTGTTTCCTATAGGGCCAGAACAGTGAGCTTGCTCAGAACAAAAGAACTGTGCTTCCTACACACATGGAGCATATCTAGTTCAACTCTGCTTAGGAAACTGACAAGAACAGTAGCTTCTCTTCAGTCCAATACACAATGGGAGCGCAATAGTGACTCTTCTTAGCAGAAAATAACTCTTGCTCATAGGACCAGAAACTGCATGGGATTCAACTCCGTTTAGGACTGGGAAACAAACGCTAGCTCGCCTTGCAAGAAACACACTCTGCTTTTGAGAAAACAGCACTCTTCTACTCTCCAGTGTTTCCTATAGGACCAGAACAGTGAGCTTGCTCAGAACAAAAGAACTGTGCTTCCTACACACACGGGGCATATCTAGTTCAACTCTGCTTAGGAAACTGACAAGAACAGTAGCTTCTCTTCAGTCCAATACACTGTACTTGCTAGGAACAGACGCGAGTGGTATTTGCAGTGCGTATGGCAATGGGAGCGCAATAGTGACTCTTCTTAGCAGAAAACAACTCTTGCTCGTAGGACCAGAAACTGCATGGGATTCAACTCCGTTTAGGACTGGGAAACAAACGCTAGCTCGCCTTGCAAGAAACACACTCTGCTTTTGAGAAAACAGCACTCTTCTACTTTCCTGTGTTTCCTATAGGGCCAGAACAGTGAGCTTGCTCAGAACAAAAGAACTGTGCTTCCTAGACACACGGAGCATATCTAGTTCAACTCTGCTTAGGAAACTGACAAGAACAGTAGCTTCTCTTCAGTCCAATACACAATGGGAGCGCAATAGTGACTCTTCTTAGCAGAAAATAACTCTTGCTCATAGGACCAGAAACTGCATGGGATTCAACTCTGTTTAGGACTGGGAAACAAACGCTAGCTCGCCTTGCAAGAAACACACTCTGCTTTTGAGAAAACAGCACTCTTCTACTCTCCTGTGTTTCCTATAGGGCCAGAACATTGTGCTTGCTCAGAACAAAAGAACTGTGCTTCCTACACACACGGGGCATATCTAGTTCAACTCTGCTTAGGAAACTGACAAGAACAGTAGCTTCTCTTCAGTCCAATACACTGTACTTGCTGGGAACAGACGCGAGTGCTATTTGCACTGTGTATGGCAATGGGAGCGCAATAGTGACTCTTCTTAGCAGAAAACAACTCTTGCTCGTAGGACCAGAAACTGCATGGGATTCAACTCCGTTTAGGACTGGGAAACAAACGCTAGCTCGCCTTGCAAGAAACACACTCTGCTTTTGAGAAAACAGCACTCTTCTACTCTCCTGTGTTTCCTGTAGGGCCAGAACATTGAGCTTGCTCAGAACAAAAGAACTGTGCTTCCTACACACACGGGGCATATCTAGTTCAACTCTGCTTAGGAAACTGACAAGAACAGTAGCTTCTCTTCAGTCCAATACACTGTACTTGCTGGGAACAGACGCGAGTGCTATTTGCACTGTGTATGGCAATGGGAGCGCAATAGTGACTCTTCTTAGCAGAAAACAACTCTTGCTAGTAGGAGCAGAAACTGCATGGGATTCAACTCCGTTTAGGACTGGGAAACAAACGCTAGCTCGCCTTGCAAGAAACACACTCTGCTTTTGAGAAAACAGCACTCTTCTACTCTCCTGTGTTTTTTATAGGGCCAGAACATTGTGCTTGCTCAGAACAAAAGACCTGTGCTTCCTACACACACGGGGCATATCTAGTTCAACTCTGCTTAGGAAACTGACAAGAACAGTAGCTTCTCTTCAGTCCAATACACTGTACTTGCTGGGAACAGACGCGAGTGCTATTTGCACTGTGTATGGCAATGGGAGCGCAATAGTGACTCTTCTTAGCAGAAAACAACTCTTGCTCGTAGGACCAGAAACTGCATGGGATTCAACTCCGTTTAGGACTGGGAAACAAACGCTAGCTCGCCTTGCAAGAAACACACTCTGCTTTTGAGAAAACAGCACTCTTCTACTCTCCAGTGTTTCCTATAGGACCAGAACAGTGAGCTTGCTCAGAACAAAAGAACTGTGCTTCCTACACACACGGGGCATATCTAGTTCAACTCTGCTTAGGAAACTGACAAGAACAGTAGCTTCTCTTCAGTCCAATACACTGTACTTGCTGGGAACAGACGCGAGTGCTATTTGCACTGTGTATGGCAATGGGAGCGCAATAGTGACTCTTCTTAGCAGAAAACAACTCTTGCTCGTAGGACCAGAAACTGCATGGGATTCAACTCTGTTTAGGACTGGGAAACAAACGCTAGCTCGCCTTGCAAGAAACACACTCTGCTTTTGAGAAAACAGCACTCTTCTACTCTCCTGGGTTTCCTATAGGGAGAGAACATTGAGCTTGCTCAGAACAAAAGAACTGTGCTTCCTACACACACGGGGCATATCTAGTTCAACTCTGCTTAGGAAACTGACAAGAACAGTAGCTTCTCTTCAGTCCAATACACTGTACTTGCTGGGAACAGACGCGAGTGCTATTTGCACTGTGTATGGCAATGGGAGCGCAATAGTGACTCTTCTTAGCAGAAAACAACTCTTGCTCGTAGGACCAGAAACTGCATGGGATTCAACTCCATTTAGGACTGGGAAACAAACGCTAACTCGCCTTGCAAGAAACACACTCTGCTCTTGAGAAAACAGCACTCTTCTACTCTCCTGTGTTTCCTATAGGGCCAGAACAGTGAGCTTGCTCAGAACAAAAGAACTGTGCTTCCTACACACACGGGGCATATCTAGTTCAACTCTGCTTAGGAAACTGACAAGAACAGTAGCTTCTCTTCAGTCCAATACACTGTACTTGCTGGGAACAGACGCGAGTGCTATTTGCACTGTGTATGGCAATGGCAACCGCAATAGTGACTCTTCTTAGCAGAAAACAACTCTTGCTAGTAGGAGCAGAAACTGCATGGGATTCAACTCCATTTAGGACTGGGAAACAAACGCTAGCTCGCCTTGCAAGAAACACACTCTGCTTTTGAGAAAACAGCACTCTTCTACTCTCCTGTGTTTCCTATAGGGCCAGAACAGTGAGCTTGCTCAGAACAAAAGAACTGTGCTTCCTACACACACGGGGCATATCTAGTTCAACTCTGCTTAGGAAACTGACAAGAACAGTAGCTTCTCTTCAGTGCAATACACTGTACTTGCTGGGAACAGACGCGAGTGCTATTTGCACTGTGTATGGCAATGGGAGCGCAATAGTGACTCTTCTTAGCAGAAAACAACTCTTGCTCGTAGGACCAGAAACTGCATGGGATTCAACTCTGTTTAGGACTGGGAAACAAACGCTAGCTCGCCTTGCAAGAAACACACTCTGCTTTTGAGAAAACAGCACTCTTCTACTCTCCTGTGTTTCCTATAGGGCCAGAACAGTGAGCTTGCTCAGAACAAAAGAACTGTGCTTCCTACACACCCGGGGCATATCTAGTTCAACTCTGCTTAGGAAACTGACAAGAACAGTAGCTTCTCTTCAGTCCAATACACTGTACTTGCTGGGAACAGACGCGAGTGCTATTTGCACTGTGTATGGCAATGGGAGCGCAATAGTGACTCTTCTTAGCAGAAAACAACTCTTGCTCGTAGGACCAGAAACTGCATGGGATTCAACTCCGTTTAGGACTGGGAAACAAACGCTAGCTCGCCTTGCAAGAAACACACTCTGCTTTTGAGAAAACAGCACTCTTCTACTCTCCTGTGTTTCCTATAGGGCCAGAACATTGAGCTTGCTCAGAACAAAAGAACTGTGCTTCCTACACACACGGGGCATATCTAGTTCAACTCTGCTTAGGAAACTGACCAGAACAGTAGCTTCTCTTCAGTCCAATACACTGTACTTGCTGGGAACAGACGCGAGTGCTATTTGCACTGTGTATGGCAATGGGAGCGCAATAGTGACTCTTCTTAGCAGAAAACAACTCTTGCTCGTAGGACCAGAAACTGCATGGGATTCAACTCCGTTTAGGACTGGGAAACAAACGCTAGCTCGCCTTGCAAGAAACACACTCTGCTTTTGAGAAAACAGCACTCTTCTACTCTCCAGTGTTTCCTATAGGACCAGAACAGTGAGCTTGCTCAGAACAAAAGAACTGTGCTTCCTACACACACGGAGCATATCTAGTTCAACTCTGCTTAGGAAACTGACAAGAACAGTAGCTTCTCTTCAGTCCAATACACTGTACTTGCTGGGAACAGACGCGAGTGCTATTTGCACTGCATATGGCAATGGGAGCGCAATAGTGACTCTTCTTAGCAGAAAACAACTCTTGCTCGTAGGACCAGAAACTGCATGGGATTCAACTCTGTTTAGGACTGGGAAACAAACGCTAGCTCGCCTTGCAAGAAACACACTCTGCTTTTGAGAAAACAGCACTCTTCTACTCTCCTGTGTTTCCTGTAGGGCCAGAACATTGAGCTTGCTCAGAACAAAAGAACTGTGCTTCCTACACACACGGGGCATATCTAGTTCAACTCTGCTTAGGAAACTGACAAGAACAGTAGCTTCTCTTCAGTCCAATACACTGTACTTGCTGGGAACAGACGCGAGTGCTATTTGCACTGTGTATGGCAATGGGAGCGCAATAGTGACTCTTCTTAGCAGAAAACAACTCTTGCTAGTAGGAGCAGAAACTGCATGGGATTCAACTCCGTTTAGGACTGGGAAACAAACGCTAGCTCGCCTTGCAAGAAACACACTCTGCTTTTGAGAAAACAGCACTCTTCTACTCTCCTGTGTTTCCTATAGGGCCAGAACATTGTGCTTGCTCAGAACAAAAGACCTGTGCTTCCTACACACACGGGGCATATCTAGTTCAACTCTGCTTAGGAAACTGACAAGAACAGTAGCTTCTCTTCAGTCCAATACACTGTACTTGCTGGGAACAGACGCGAGTGCTATTTGCACTGTGTATGGCAATGGGAGCGCAATAGTGACTCTTCTTAGCAGAAAACAACTCTTGCTCGTAGGACCAGAAACTGCATGGGATTCAACTCCGTTTAGGACTGGGAAACAAACGCTAGCTCGCCTTGCAAGAAACACACTCTGCTTTTGAGAAAACAGCACTCTTCTACTCTCCAGTGTTTCCTATAGGACCAGAACAGTGAGCTTGCTCAGAACAAAAGAACTGTGCTTCCTACACACACGGGGCATATCTAGTTCAACTCTGCTTAGGAAACTGACAAGAACAGTAGCTTCTCTTCAGTCCAATACACTGTACTTGCTGGGAACAGACGCGAGTGCTATTTGCACTGTGTATGGCAATGGGAGCGCAATAGTGACTCTTCTTAGCAGAAAACAACTCTTGCTCGTAGGACCAGAAACTGCATGGGATTCAACTCTGTTTAGGACTGGGAAACAAACGCTAGCTCGCCTTGCAAGAAACACACTCTGCTTTTGAGAAAACAGCACTCTTCTACTCTCCTGTGTTTCCTATAGGGAGAGAACATTGAGCTTGCTCAGAACAAAAGAACTGTGCTTCCTACACACACGGGGCATATCTAGTTCAACTCTGCTTAGGAAACTGACAAGAACAGTAGCTTCTCTTCAGTCCAATACACTGTACTTGCTGGGAACAGACGCGAGTGCTATTTGCACTGTGTATGGCAATGGGAGCGCAATAGTGACTCTTCTTAGCAGAAAACAACTCTTGCTCGTAGGACCAGAAACTGCATGGGATTCAACTCCATTTAGGACTGGGAAACAAACGCTAACTCGCCTTGCAAGAAACACACTCTGCTTTTGAGAAAACAGCACTCTTCTACTCTCCTGTGTTTCCTATAGGGCCAGAACAGTGAGCTTGCTCAGAACAAAAGAACTGTGCTTCCTACACACACGGGGCATATCTAGTTCAACTCTGCTTAGGAAACTGACAAGAACAGTAGCTTCTCTTCAGTCCAATACACTGTACTTGCTGGGAACAGACGCGAGTGCTATTTGCACTGTGTATGGCAATGGCACCGCAATAGTGACTCTTCTTAGCAGAAAACAACTCTTGCTAGTAGGAGCAGAAACTGCATGGGATTCAACTCCATTTAGGACTGGGAAACAAACGCTAGCTCGCCTTGCAAGAAACACACTCTGCTTTTGAGAAAACAGCACTCTTCTACTCTCCTGTGTTTCCTATAGGGCCAGAACAGTGAGCTTGCTCAGAACAAAAGAACTGTGCTTCCTACACACACGGGGCATATCTAGTTCAACTCTGCTTAGGAAACTGACAAGAACAGTAGCTTCTCTTCAGTGCAATACACTGTACTTGCTGGGAACAGACGCGAGTGCTATTTGCACTGTGTATGGCAATGGGAGCGCAATAGTGACTCTTCTTAGCAGAAAACAACTCTTGCTCGTAGGACCAGAAACTGCATGGGATTCAACTCTGTTTAGGACTGGGAAACAAACGCTAGCTCGCCTTGCAAGAAACACACTCTGCTTTTGAGAAAACAGCACTCTTCTACTCTCCTGTGTTTCCTATAGGGCCAGAACAGTGAGCTTGCTCAGAACAAAAGAACTGTGCTTCCTACACACCCGGGGCATATCTAGTTCAACTCTGCTTAGGAAACTGACAAGAACAGTAGCTTCTCTTCAGTCCAATACACTGTACTTGCTGGGAACAGACGCGAGTGCTATTTGCACTGTGTATGGCAATGGGAGCGCAATAGTGACTCTTCTTAGCAGAAAACAACTCTTGCTCGTAGGACCAGAAACTGCATGGGATTCAACTCCGTTTAGGACTGGGAAACAAACGCTAGCTCGCCTTGCAAGAAACACACTCTGCTTTTGAGAAAACAGCACTCTTCTACTCTCCTGTGTTTCCTATAGGGCCAGAACATTGAGCTTGCTCAGAACAAAAGAACTGTGCTTCCTACACACACGGGGCATATCTAGTTCAACTCTGCTTAGGAAACTGACAAGAACAGTAGCTTCTCTTCAGTCCAATACACTGTACTTGCTGGGAACAGACGCGAGTGCTATTTGCACTGTGTATGGCAATGGGAGCGCAATAGTGACTCTTCTTAGCAGAAAACAACTCTTGCTCGTAGGACCAGAAACTGCATGGGATTCAACTCCGTTTAGGACTGGGAAACAAACGCTAGCTCGCCTTGCAAGAAACACACTCTGCTTTTGAGAAAACAGCACTCTTCTACTCTCCAGTGTTTCCTATAGGACCAGAACAGTGAGCTTGCTCAGAACAAAAGAACTGTGCTTCCTACACACACGGAGCATATCTAGTTCAACTCTGCTTAGGAAACTGACAAGAACAGTAGCTTCTCTTCAGTCCAATACACTGTACTTGCTGGGAACAGACGCGAGTGCTATTTGCACTGCGTATGGCAATGGGAGCGCAATAGTGACTCTTCTTAGCAGAAAACAACTCTTGCTCGTAGGACCAGAAACTGCATGGGATTCAACTCTGTTTAGGACTGGGAAACAAACGCTAGCTCGCCTTGCAAGAAACACACTCTGCTTTTGAGAAAACAGCACTCTTCTACTCTCCTGTGTTTCCTATAGGGCCAGAACAGTGAGCTTGCTCAGAACAAAAGAACTGTGCTTCCTACACACACGGGGCATATCTAGTTCAACTCTGCTTAGGAAACTGACAAGAACAGTAGCTTCTCTTCAGTCCAATACACTGTACTTGCTGGGAACATACGCGAGTGCTATTTGCACTGTGTATGGCAATGGGAGCGCAATAGTGACTTTTCTTAGCAGAAAACAACTCTTGCTCGTAGGACCAGAAACTGCATGGGATTCAACTCCATTTAGGACTGGGAAACAAACGCTAGCTCGCCTTGCAAGAAACACACTCTGCTTTTGAGAAAACAGCACTCTTCTACTCTCCTGTGTTTCCTATAGGGCCAGAACAGTGAGCTTGCTCAGAACAAAAGAACTGTGCTTCCTACACACACGGGGCATATCTAGTTCAACTCTGCTTAGGAAACTGACAAGAACAGTAGCTTCTCTTCAGTCCAATACACTGTACTTGCTGGGAACAGACGCCAGAGCTATTTGCACTGTGTATGGCAATGGGAGCGCAATAGTGACTCTTCTTAGCAGAAAACAACTCTTGCTCGTAGGAGCAGAAACTGCATGGGATTCAACTCCGTTTAGGACTGGGAAACAAACGCTAGCTCGTCTTGCAAGAAACACACTCTGCTTTTGAGAAAACAGCACTCTTCTACTCTCCAGTGTTTCCTATAGGACCAGAACAGTGAGCTTGCTCAGAACAAAAGAACTTTGCTTCCTACACACACGGGGCATATCTAGTTCAACTCTGCTTAGGAAACTGACAAGAACAGTAGCTTCTCTTCAGTCCAATACACTGTACTTGCTGGGAACAGACGCCAGTGCTATTTGCACCGTGTATGGCAATGGGAGCGCAATAGTGACTCTTCTTAGCAGAAAACAACTCTTGCTCGTAGGACCAGAAACTGCATGGGATTCAACTCCGTTTAGGACTGGGAAACAAACGCTAGCTCGCCTTGCAAGAAACACACTCTGCTTTTGAGAAAACAGCACTCTTCTACTCTCCTGTGTTTCCTATAGGGCCAGAACATTGAGCTTGCTCAGAACAAAAGAACTGTGCTTCCTACACACACGGGGCATATCTAGTTCAACTCTGCTTAGGAAACTGACAAGAACAGTAGCTTCTCTTCAGTCCAATACACTGTACTTGCTGGGAACAGACGCGAGTGCTATTTGCACTGTGTATGGCAATGGGAGCGCAATAGTGACTCTTCTTAGCAGAAAACAACTCTTGCTCGTAGGACCAGAAACTGCATGGGATTCAACTCCGTTTAGGACTGGGAAACAAACGCTAGCTCGCCTTGCAAGAAACACACTCTGCTTTTGAGAAAACAGCACTCTTCTACTCTCCAGTGTTTCCTATAGGACCAGAACAGTGAGCTTGCTCAGAACAAAAGAACTGTGCTTCCTACACACACGGAGCATATCTAGTTCAACTCTGCTTAGGAAACTGACAAGAACAGTAGCTTCTCTTCAGTCCAATACACTGTACTTGCTGGGAACAGACGCGAGTGCTATTTGCACTGCGTATGGCAATGGGAGCGCAATAGTGACTCTTCTTAGCAGAAAACAACTCTTGCTCGTAGGACCAGAAACTGCATGGGATTCAACTCTGTTTAGGACTGGGAAACAAACGCTAGCTCGCCTTGCAAGAAACACACTCTGCTTTTGAGAAAACAGCACTCTTCTACTCTCCTGTGTTTCCTATAGGGCCAGAACAGTGAGCTTGCTCAGAACAAAAGAACTGTGCTTCCTACACACACGGGGCATATCTAGTTCAACTCTGCTTAGGAAACTGACAAGAACAGTAGCTTCTCTTCAGTCCAATACACTGTACTTGCTGGGAACATACGCGAGTGCTATTTGCACTGTGTTTGGCAATGGGAGCGCAATAGTGACTTTTCTTAGCAGAAAACAACTCTTGCTCGTAGGACCAGAAACTGCATGGGATTCAACTCCATTTAGGACTGGGAAACAAACGCTAGCTCGCCTTGCAAGAAACACACTCTGCTTTTGAGAAAACAGCACTCTTCTACTCTCCTGTGTTTCCTATAGGGCCAGAACAGTGAGCTTGCTCAGAACAAAAGAACTGTGCTTCCTACACACACGGGGCATATCTAGTTCAACTCTGCTTAGGAAACTGACAAGAACAGTAGCTTCTCTTAAGTCCAATACACTGTACTTGCTGGGAACAGACGCGAGTGCTATTTGCACTGTGTATGGCAATGGCAGCGCAATAGTGACTCTTCTTAGCAGAAAACAACTCTTGCTCGTAGGACCAGAAACTGCATGGGATTCAACTCCGTTTAGGACTGGGAAACAAACGCTAGCTCGCCTTGCAAGAAACACACTCTGCTTTTGAGAAAACAGCACTCTTCTACTCTCCTGTGTTTCCTATAGGGCCAGAACAGTGAGCTTGCTCAGAACAAAAGAACTGTGCTTCCTACACACACGGGGCATATCTAGTTCAACTCTGCTTAGGAAACTGACAAGAACAGTAGCTTCTCTTCAGTCCAATACACTGTACTTGCTGGGAACAGACGCCAGAGCTATTTGCACTGTGTATGGCAATGGGAGCGCAATAGTGACTCTTCTTAGCAGAAAACAACTCTTGCTCGTAGGAGCAGAAACTGCATGGGATTCAACTGCGTTTAGGACTGGGAAACAAACGCTAGCTCGTCTTGCAAGAAACACACTCTGCTTTTGAGAAAACAGCACTCTTCTACTCTCCAGTGTTTCCTATAGGACCAGAACAGTGAGCTTGCTCAGAACAAAAGAACTTTGCTTCCTACACACACGGGGCATATCTAGTTCAACTCTGCTTAGGAAACTGACAAGAACAGTAGCTTCTCTTCAGTCCAATACACTGTACTTGCTGGGAACAGACGCGAGTGCTATTTGCACCGTGTATGGCAATGGGAGCGCAATAGTGACTCTTCTTAGCAGAAAACAACTCTTGCTCGTAGGACCAGAAACTGCATGGGATTCAACTCCGTTTAGGACTGGGAAACAAACGCTAGCTCGCCTTGCAAGAAACACACTCTGCTTTTGAGAAAACAGCACTCTTCTACTCTCCAGTGTTTCCTATAGGACCAGAACAGTGAGCTTGCTCAGAACAAAAGAACTGTGCTTCCTACACACACGGGGCATATCTAGTTCAACTCTGCTTAGGAAACTGACAAGAACAGTAGCTTCTCTTCAGTCCAATACACTGTACTTGCTGGGAACAGACGCGAGTGCTATTTGCACTGTGTATGGCAATGGGAGCGCAATAGTGACTCTTCTTAGCAGAAAACAACTCTTGCTCACAGGACCAGAAACTGCATGGGATTCAACTCCGTTTAGGACTGGGAAACAAACGCTAGCTCGCCTTGCAAGAAACACACTCTGCTTTTGAGAAAACAGCACTCTTCTACTCTCCTGTGTTTCCTATAGGGCCAGAACAGTGAGCTTGCTCAGAACAAAAGAACTGTGCTTCCTACACACACGGGGCATATCTAGTTCAACTCTGCTTAGGAAACTGACAAGAACAGTAGCTTCTCTTCAGTCCAATACACTGTACTTGCTGGGAACAGACGCGAGTGCTATTTGCACTGTGTATGGCAATGGGAGCGCAATAGTGACTCTTCTTAGCAGAAAACAACTCTTGCTCGTAGGACCAGAAACTGCATGGGATTCAACTCCGTTTAGGACTGGGAAACAAACGCTAGCTCGCCTTGCAAGAAACACACTCTGCTTTTGAGAAAACAGGACTCTTCTACTCTCCTGTGTTTCCTATAGGGCCAGAACAGTGAGCTTGCTCAGAACAAAAGAACTGTGCTTCCTACACACACGGGGCATATCTAGTTCAACTCTGCTTAGGAAACTGACAAGAACAGTAGCTTCTCTTCAGTCCAATACACTGTACTTGCTGGGAACAGACGCGAGTGCTATTTGCACTGTGTATGGCAATGGGAGCGCAATAGTGACTCTTCTTAGCAGAAAACAACTCTTGCTCGTAGGACCAGAAACTGCATGGGATTCAACTCCGTTTAGGACTGGGAAACAAACGCTAGCTCGCCTTGCAAGAAACACACTCTGCTTTTGAGAAAACAGCACTCTTCTACTTTCCTGTGTTTTCTATAGGGCCAGAACAGTGAGCTTGCTCAGAACAAAAGAACTGTGCTTCCTACACACACGGAGCATATCTAGTTCAACTCTGCTTAGGAAACTGACAAGAACAGTAGCTTCTCTTCAGTCCAATACACAATGGGAGCGCAATAGTGACTCTTCTTAGCAGAAAATAACTCTTGCTCATAGGACCAGAAACTGCATGGGATTCAACTCCGTTTAGGACTGGGAAACAAATGCTAGCTCGCCTTGCAAGAAACACACTCTGCTTTTGAGAAAACAGCACTCTTCTACTCTCCTGTGTTTCCTATAGGGCCAGAACAGTGAGCTTGCTCAGAACAAAAGAACTGTGCTTCCTACACACACGGGGCATATCTAGTTCAACTCTGCTTAGGAAACTGACAAGAACAGTAGCTTCTCTTCAGTGCAATACACTGTACTTGCTGGGAACAGACGCGAGTGCTATTTGCACTGTGTATGGCAATGGGAGCGCAATAGTGACTCTTCTTAGCAGAAAACAACTCTTGCTCGTAGGACCAGAAACTGCATGGGATTCAACTCCGTTTAGGACTGGGAAACAAACGCTAGCTCGCCTTGCAAGAAACACACTCTGCTTTTGAGAAAACAGCACTCTTCTACTCTCCTGTGTTTCCTATAGGGCCAGAACAGTGAGCTTGCTCAGAACAAAAGAACTGTGCTTCCTACACACCCGGGGCATATCTAGTTCAACTCTGCTTAGGAAACTGACAAGAACAGTAGCTTCTCTTCAGTCCAATACACTGTACTTGCTGGGAAGAGACGCGAGTGCTATTTGCACTGTGTATGGCTATGGGAGCGCAATAGTGACTCTTCTTAGCAGAAAACAACTCTTGCTCGTAGGACCAGAAACTGCATGGGATTCAACTCCGTTTTGGACTGGGAAACAAACGGTAGCTCGCCTTGCAAGAAACACACTCTGCTTTTGAGAAAACAGCACTCTTCTACTCTCCTGTGTTTCCTATAGGGCCAGAACATTGAGCTTGCTCAGAACAAAAGAACTGTGCTTCCTACACACACGGGGCATATCTAGTTCAACTCTGCTTAGGAAACTGACAAGAACAGTAGCTTCTCTTCAGTCCAATACACTGTACTTGCTGGGAACAGACGCGAGTGCTATTTGCACTGTGTATGGCAATGGGAGCGCAATAGTGACTCTTCTTAGCAGAAAACAACTCTTGCTCGTAGGACCAGAAACTGCATGGGATTCAACTCCGTTTAGGACTGGGAAACAAACGCTAGCTCGCCTTGCAAGAAACACACTCTGCTTTTGAGAAAACAGCACTCTTCTACTCTCCAGTGTTTCCTATAGGACCAGAACAGTGAGCTTGCTCAGAACAAAAGAACTGTGCTTCCTACACACACGGGGCATATCTAGTTCAACTCTGCTTAGGAAACTGACAAGAACAGTAGCTTCTCTTCAGTCCAATACACTGTACTTGCTGGGAACAGACGCGAGTGCTATTTGCACTGCATATGGCAATGGGAGCGCAATAGTGACTCTTCTTAGCAGAAAACAACTCTTGCTCGTAGGACCAGAAACTGCATGGGATTCAACTCCGTTTAGGACTGGGAAACAAACGCTAGCTCGCCTTGCAAGAAACACACTCTGCTTTTGAGAAAACAGCACTCTTCTACTCTCCTGTGTTTCCTATAGGGCCAGAACAGTGAGCTTGCTCAGAACAAAAGAACTGTGCTTCCTACACACACGGGGCATATCTAGTTCAACTCTGCTTAGGAAACTGACAAGAACAGTAGCTTCTCTTCAGTCCAATACACTGTACTTGCTGGGAACAGACGCGAGTGCTATTTGCACTGTGTATGGCAATGGCAGCGCAATAGTGACTCTTCTTAGCAGAAAACAACTCTTGCTCGTAGGACCAGAAACTGCATGGGATTCAACTCCGTTTAGGACTGGGAAACAAACGCTAGCTCGCCTTGCAAGAAACACACTCTGCTTTTGAGAAAACAGCACTCTTCTACTCTCCTGTGTTTCCTATAGGGCCAGAACAGTGAGCTTGCTCAGAACAAAAGAACTGTGCTTCCTACACACACGGGGCATATCTAGTTCAACTCTGCTTAGGAAACTGACAAGAACAGTAGCTTCTCTTCAGTCCAATACACTGTACTTGCTGGGAACAGACGCGAGTGCTATTTGCACTGTGTATGGCAATGGCAGCGCAATAGTGACTCTTCTTAGCAGAAAACAACTCTTGCTCGTAGGACCAGAAACTGCATGGGATTCAACTCCGTTTAGGACTGGGAAACAAACGCTAGCTCGCCTTGCAAGAAACACACTCTGCTTTTGAGAAAACAGCACTCTTCTACTCTCCTGTGTTTCCTATAGGGCCAGAACAGTGAGCTTGCTCAGAACAAAAGAACTGTGCTTCCTACACACACGGGGCATATCTAGTTCAACTCTGCTTAGGAAACTGACAAGAACAGTAGCTTCTCTTCAGTCCAATACACTGTACTTGCTGGGAACAGACGCCAGTGCTATTTGCACTGTGTATGGCAATGGGAGCGCAATAGTGACTCTTCTTAGCAGAAAACAACTCTTGCTCGTAGGAGCAGAAACTGCATGGGATTCAACTGCGTTTAGGACTGGGAAACAAACGCTAGCTCGTCTTGCAAGAAACACACTCTGCTTTTGAGAAAACAGCACTCTTCTACTCTCCAGTGTTTCCTATAGGACCAGAACAGTGAGCTTGCTCAGAACAAAAGAACTTTGCTTCCTACACACACGGGGCATATCTAGTTCAACTCTGCTTAGGAAACTGACAAGAACAGTAGCTTCTCTTCAGTCCAATACACTGTACTTGCTGGGAACAGACGCGAGTGCTATTTGCACCTTGTATGGCAATGGGAGCGCAATAGTGACTCTTCTTAGCAGAAAACAACTCTTGCTCGTAGGACCAGAAACTGCATGGGATTCAACTCCGTTTAGGACTGGGAAACAAACGCTAGCTCGCCTTGCAAGAAACACACTCTGCTTTTGAGAAAACAGCACTCTTCTACTCTCCAGTGTTTCCTATAGGACCAGAACAGTGAGCTTGCTCAGAACAAAAGAACTGTGCTTCCTACACACACGGGGCATATCTAGTTCAACTCTGCTTAGGAAACTGACAAGAACAGTAGCTTCTCTTCAGTCCAATACACTGTACTTGCTGGGAAAAGACGCGAGTGCTATTTGCACTGTGTATGGCATTGGGAGCGCAATAGTGACTCTTCTTAGCAGAAAACAACTCTTGCTCGTAGGACCAGAAACTGCATGGGATTCAACTCCGTTTAGGACTGGGAAACAAACGCTAGCTCGCCTTGCAAGAAACACACTCTGCTTTTGAGAAAACAGCACTCTTCTACTCTCCTGTGTTTCCTATAGGGCCAGAACAGTGAGCTTGCTCAGAACAAAAGAACTGTGCTTCCTACACACACGGGGCATATCTAGTTCAACTCTGCTTAGGAAACTGACAAGAACAGTAGCTTCTCTTCAGTCCAATACACTGTACTTGCTGGGAACAGACGCGAGTGCTATTTGCACTGTGTATGGCAATGGGAGCGCAATAGTGACTCTTCTTAGCAGAAAACAACTCTTGCTCGTAGGACCAGAAACTGCATGGGATTCAACTCCGTTTAGGACTGGGAAACAAACGCTAGCTCGCCTTGCAAGAAACACACTCTGCTTTTGAGAAAACAGCACTCTTCTACTTTCCTGTGTTTTCTATAGGGCCAGAACAGTGAGCTTGCTCAGAACAAAAGAACTGTGCTTCCTACACACACGGAGCATATCTAGTTCAACTCTGCTTAGGAAACTGACAAGAACAGTAGCTTCTCTTCAGTCCAATACACAATGGGAGCGCAATAGTGACTCTTCTTAGCAGAAAATAACTCTTGCTCATAGGACCAGAAACTGCATGGGATTCAACTCCGTTTAGGACTGGGAAACAAACGCTAGCTCGCCTTGCAAGAAACACACTCTGCTTTTGAGAAAACAGCACTCTTCTACTCTCCAGTGTTTCCTATAGGACCAGAACAGTGAGCTTGCTCAGAACAAAAGAACTGTGCTTCCTACACACACGGGGCATATCTAGTTCAACTCTGCTTAGGAAACTGACAAGAACAGTAGCTTCTCTTCAGTCCAATACACTGTACTTGCTGGGAACAGACGCGAGTGCTATTTGCACTGTGTATGGCAATGGGAGCGCAATAGTGACTCTTCTTAGCAGAAAACAACTCTTGCTCGTAGGACCAGAAACTGCATGGGATTCAACTCCGTTTAGGACTGGGAAACAAACGCTAGCTCGCCTTGCAAGAAACACACTCTGCTTTTGAGAAAACAGCACTCTTCTACTCTCCTGTGTTTCCTATAGGGCCAGAACATTGTGCTTGCTCAGAACAAAAGAACTGTGCTTCCTACACACACGGGGCATATCTAGTTCAACTCTGCTTAGGAAACTGACAAGAACAGTAGCTTCTCTTCAGTCCAATACACTGTACTTGCTGGGAACAGACGCGAGTGCTATTTGCACTGTGTATGGCAATGGGAGCACAATAGTGACTCTTCTTAGCAGAAAACAACTCTTGCTCGTAGGACCAGAAACTGCATGGGATTCAACTCCGTTTAGGACTGGGAAACAAACGCTAGCTCGCCTTGCAAGAAACACACTCTGCTTTTGAGAAAACAGCACTCTTCTACTCTCCTGTGTTTCCTATAGGGCCAGAACAGTGAGCTTGCTCAGAACAAAAGAACTGTGCTTCCTACACACACGGGGCATATCTAGTTCAACTCTGCTTAGGAAACTGAAAAGAACAGTAGCTTCTCTTCAGTCCAAAACACTGTACTTGCTGGGAACAGACGCGAGTGCTATTTGCACTGTGTATGGCAATGGGAGCGCAATAGTGACTCTTCTTAGCAGAAAACAACTCTTGCTCGTAGGACCAGAAACTGCATGGGATTCAACTCCGTTTAGGACTGGGAAACAAACGCTAGCTCGCCTTGCAAGAAACACACTCTGCTTTTGAGAAAACAGCACTCTTCTACTCTCCTGTGTTTCCTATAGGGCCAGAACATTGTGCTTGCTCAGAACAAAAGAACTGTGCTTCCTACACACACGGGGCATATCTAGTTCAACTCGGCTTAGGAAACTGACAAGAACAGTAGCTTCTCTTCAGTCCAATACACTGTACTTGCTGGGAACAGACGCGAGTGCTATTTGCACTGTGTATGGCAATGGGAGCGCAATAGTGACTCTTCTTAGCAGAAAACAACTCTTGCTCGTAGGACCAGAAACTGCATGGGATTCAACTCCGTTTAGGACTGGGAAACAAACGCTAGCTCGCCTTGCAAGAAACACACTCTGCTTTTGAGAAAACAGCACTCTTCTACTCTCCTGTGTTTCCTGTAGGGCCAGAACATTGAGCTTGCTCAGAACAAAAGAACTGTGCTTCCTACACACACGGGGCATATCTAGTTCAACTCTGCTTAGGAAACTGACAAGAACAGTAGCTTCTCTTCAGTCCAATACACTGTACTTGCTGGGAACAGACGCGAGTGCTATTTGCACTGTGTATGGCAATGGGAGCGCAATAGTGACTCTTCTTAGCAGAAAACAACTCTTGCTAGTAGGAGCAGAAACTGCATGGGATTCAACTCCGTTTAGGACTGGGAAACAAACGCTAGCTCGCCTTGCAAGAAACACACTCTGCTTTTGAGAAAACAGCACTCTTCTACTCTCCTGTGTTTCCTATAGGGCCAGAACATTGTGCTTGCTCAGAACAAAAGAACTGTGCTTCCTACACACACGGGGCATATCTAGTTCAACTCTGCTTAGGAAACTGACAAGAACAGTAGCTTCTCTTCAGTCCAATACACTGTACTTGCTGGGAACAGACGCGAGTGCTATTTGCACTGTGTATGGCAATGGGAGCGCAATAGTGACTCTTCTTAGCAGAAAACAACTCTTGCTCGTAGGACCAGAAACTGCATGGGATTCAACTCCGTTTAGGACTGGGAAACAAACGCTAGCTCGCCTTGCAAGAAACACACTCTGCTTTTTAGAAAACAGCACTCTTCTACTCTCCTGTGTTTCCTATAGGGCCAGAACAGTGAGCTTGCTCAGAACAAAAGAACTGTGCTTCCTACACACACGGGGCATATCTAGTTCAACTCTGCTTAGGAAACTGACAAGAACAGTAGCTTCTCTTCAGTCCAATACACTGTACTTGCTGGGAACATACGCGAGTGCTATTTGCACTGTGTATGGCAATGGGAGCGCAATAGTGACTCTTCTTAGCAGAAAACAACTCTTGCTCGTAGGACCAGAAACTGCATGGGATTCAACTGCGTTTAGGACTGGGAAACAAACGCTAGCTCGCCTTGCAAGAAACACACTCTGCTTTTGAGAAAACAGCACTCTTCTACTCTCCTGTGTTTCCTATAGGGCCAGAACAGTGAGCTTGCTCAGAACAAAAGAACTGTGCTTCCTACACACACGGGGCATATCTAGTTCAACTCTGCTTAGGAAACTGACAAGAACAGTAGCTTCTCTTCAGTCCAATACACTGTACTTGCTGGGAACAGACGCGAGTGCTATTTGCACTGTGTATGGCAATGGGAGCGCAATAGTGACTCTTCTTAGCAGAAAACAACTCTTGCTCGTAGGACCAGAAACTGCATGGGATTCAACTCCGTTTAGGACTGGGAAACAAACGCTAGCTCGCCTTGCAAGAAACACACTCTGCTTTTGAGAAAACAGCACTCTTCTACTTTCCTGTGTTTTCTATAGGGCCAGAACAGTGAGCTTGCTCAGAACAAAAGAACTGTGCTTCCTACACACACGGAGCATATCTAGTTCAACTCTGCTTAGGAAACTGACAAGAACAGTAGCTTCTCTTCAGTCCAATACACAATGGGAGCGCAATAGTGACTCTTCTTAGCAGAAAATAACTCTTGCTCATAGGACCAGAAACTGCATGGGATTCAACTCCGTTTAGGACTGGGAAACAAACGCTAGCTCGCCTTGCAAGAAACACACTCTGCTTTTGAGAAAACAGCACTCTTCTACTCTCCTGTGTTTCCTATAGGGCCAGAACAGTGAGCTTGCTCAGAACAAAAGAACTGTGCTTCCTACACACACGGGGCATATCTAGTTCAACTCTGCTTAGGAAACTGACAAGAACAGTAGCTTCTCTTCAGTGCAATACACTGTACTTGCTGGGAACAGACGCGAGTGCTATTTGCACTGTGTATGGCAATGGGAGCGCAATAGTGACTCTTCTTAGCAGAAAACAACTCTTGCTCGTAGGACCAGAAACTGCATGGGATTCAACTCCGTTTAGGACTGGGAAACAAACGCTAGCTCGCCTTGCAAGAAACACACTCTGCTTTTGAGAAAACAGCACTCTTCTACTCTCCAGTGTTTCCTATAGGACCAGAACAGTGAGCTTGCTCAGAACAAAAGAACTGTGCTTCCTACACACACGGGGCATATCTAGTTCAACTCTGCTTAGGAAACTGACAAGAACAGTAGCTTCTCTTCAGTCCAATACACTGTACTTGCTGGGAAAAGACGCGAGTGCTATTTGCACTGTGTATGGCATTGGGAGCGCAATAGTGACTCTTCTTAGCAGAAAACAACTCTTGCTCGTAGGACCAGAAACTGCATGGGATTCAACTCCGTTTAGGACTGGGAAACAAACGCTAGCTCGCCTTGCAAGAAACACACTCTGCTTTTGAGAAAACAGCACTCTTCTACTCTCCTGTGTTTCCTATAGGGCCAGAACAGTGAGCTTGCTCAGAACAAAAGAACTGTGCTTCCTACACACACGGGGCATATCTAGTTCAACTCTGCTTAGGAAACTGACAAGAACAGTAGCTTCTCTTCAGTCCAATACACTGTACTTGCTGGGAACAGACGCGAGTGCTATTTGCACTGTGTATGGCAATGGGAGCGCAATAGTGACTCTTCTTAGCAGAAAACAACTCTTGCTCGTAGGACCAGAAACTGCATGGGATTCAACTCCGTTTAGGACTGGGAAACAAACGCTAGCTCGCCTTGCAAGAAACACACTCTGCTTTTGAGAAAACAGCACTCTTCTACTTTCCTGTGTTTTCTATAGGGCCAGAACAGTGAGCTTGCTCAGAACAAAAGAACTGTGCTTCCTACACACACGGAGCATATCTAGTTCAACTCTGCTTAGGAAACTGACAAGAACAGTAGCTTCTCTTCAGTCCAATACACAATGGGAGCGCAATAGTGACTCTTCTTAGCAGAAAATAACTCTTGCTCATAGGACCAGAAACTGCATGGGATTCAACTCCGTTTAGGACTGGGAAACAAACGCTAGCTCGCCTTGCAAGAAACACACTCTGCTTTTGAGAAAACAGCACTCTTCTACTCTCCAGTGTTTCCTATAGGACCAGAACAGTGAGCTTGCTCAGAACAAAAGAACTGTGCTTCCTACACACACGGGGCATATCTAGTTCAACTCTGCTTAGGAAACTGACAAGAACAGTAGCTTCTCTTCAGTCCAATACACTGTACTTGCTGGGAACAGACGCGAGTGCTATTTGCACTGTGTATGGCAATGGGAGCGCAATAGTGACTCTTCTTAGCAGAAAACAACTCTTGCTCGTAGGACCAGAAACTGCATGGGATTCAACTCCGTTTAGGACTGGGAAACAAACGCTAGCTCGCCTTGCAAGAAACACACTCTGCTTTTGAGAAAACAGCACTCTTCTACTCTCCTGTGTTTCCTATAGGGCCAGAACATTGTGCTTGCTCAGAACAAAAGAACTGTGCTTCCTACACACACGGGGCATATCTAGTTCAACTCTGCTTAGGAAACTGACAAGAACAGTAGCTTCTCTTCAGTCCAATACACTGTACTTGCTGGGAACAGACGCGAGTGCTATTTGCACTGTGTATGGCAATGGGAGCGCAATAGTGACTCTTCTTAGCAGAAAACAACTCTTGCTCGTAGGACCAGAAACTGCATGGGATTCAACTCCGTTTAGGACTGGGAAACAAACGCTAGCTCGCCTTGCAAGAAACACACTCTGCTTTTGAGAAAACAGGACTCTTCTACTCTCCTGTGTTTCCTATAGGGCCAGAACAGTGAGCTTGCTCAGAACAAAAGAACTGTGCTTCCTACACACACGGGGCATATCTAGTTCAACTCTGCTTAGGAAACTGACAAGAACAGTAGCTTCTCTTCAGTCCAAAACACTGTACTTGCTGGGAACAGACGCGAGTGCTATTTGCACTGTGTATGGCAATGGGAGCACAATAGTGACTCTTCTTAGCAGAAAACAACTCTTGCTCGTAGGACCAGAAACTGCATGGGATTCAACTCCGTTTAGGACTGGGAAACAAACGCTAGCTCGCCTTGCAAGAAACACACTCTGCTTTTGAGAAAACAGCACTCTTCTACTCTCCTGTGTTTCCTATAGGGCCAGAACAGTGAGCTTGCTCAGAACAAAAGAACTGTGCTTCCTACACACACGGGGCATATCTAGTTCAACTCTGCTTAGGAAACTGAAAAGAACAGTAGCTTCTCTTCAGTCCAAAACACTGTACTTGCTGGGAACAGACGCGAGTGCTATTTGCACTGTGTATGGCAATGGGAGCGCAATAGTGACTCTTCTTAGCAGAAAACAACTCTTGCTCGTAGGACCAGAAACTGCATGGGATTCAACTCCGTTTAGGACTGGGAAACAAACGCTAGCTCGCCTTGCAAGAAACACACTCTGCTTTTGAGAAAACAGCACTCTTCTACTCTCCTGTGTTTCCTATAGGGCCAGAACATTGTGCTTGCTCAGAACAAAAGAACTGTGCTTCCTACACACACGGGGCATATCTAGTTCAACTCGG
The DNA here is from genome assembly GCF_949786415.1 of Peromyscus eremicus. Classification (NCBI taxonomy): domain Eukaryota; kingdom Metazoa; phylum Chordata; class Mammalia; order Rodentia; family Cricetidae; genus Peromyscus; species Peromyscus eremicus. The sequence goes on along the minus strand of NW_026737201.1, from coordinate 99 downwards.
CTTAGGAAACTGACAAGAACAGTAGCTTCTCTTCAGTCCAATACACTGTACTTGCTGGGAACAGACGCGAGTGCTATTTGCACTGTGTATGGCAATGGG